>NC_056737.1:394117260-394404760 GCF_019279795.1 Protopterus annectens | reverse complement strand
CTATCAAATTTTAGGTGGGAGTCTATGGTTATTCCCAATAGCTTAGCCTGTGCCATTGGGCAATTGGAGTAGCATTTGTGGAGTAGATAGTGAATTGACTGTTAGTGTTTTTATTAGAACTGGTTATAACCATAAGCTGAGTTTTCTTTGGATTGAGGATAAGTTGGGCCTTGGTAAGGTAGTTTTCAACATCAGAGAATGCTAGTTGAGTTGTTTGCAGGAGGGTGGAAATGTTTTGCACAGCACAGATTAAGGTAGTGTCATCTGCATACTGAATTATAGATGCATGCTGTGTGGAGGTATGGAGGTCATTTGTGAAGACTGTGAATAGTAGTGGTCCTAAGATAGAACCCTGTGGGACTCCTATAGTTATGGGCAGCTGAGGAGAGAGAACATTTTCCCATTTCACAGCTTGGTACCTGTCAGTTAAATAGCTTTCGAACCAGGTAAGAGTGGATTTAATAGATGATATTGGTTTAGTTTGTTTAGCAGGATTTGGTGTGAGACTGTGTCAAATGCTTTGGACATATCCAAAAAAAAAAGTTGACACTTGTAGGCCTTCATTTTTGAGACAGTTTACTGTGTCTGTGAAGCAGAGGAGGGCTGTAGTGGTACTATGGGCAGGTCTGAAACCATGCTGAGTAGGTGACAGGATGTTGCTGTCTAGGAGATAGTTTATCATCTGGGTATGGATGCATTTTTCTAGGATTTTGGCCAGGGGGGGGAGAGTAAAGCAATCGGTCTGTAGTTATTAAGTTCAGTGGAGGTCTGTTTTGAAAAAGAAGCATCTGAGGAAGTCCAAAAATATAAAGAACAAAATCTAGAGACTTTTGAAAGGTATAAAAAAGAAATATGGGCATGGGGAAAAAAGAGAGATCCAATATGGTACAGTATTTATGGAAAGGACAAATATAAATTAATCAGCACAAAAAAGGCAGCCTCAAAGATATTCAAGGAGAAATACAGGCAAAGGCATCCAGATATGGAAAAATTCAAAATAAAAGTAAGATCACAAAGATATGGAAAAATTCACAATAAAAAGTAAGATCACAAAGATATGGAAAATTCACAATAAAAAGTAAGATCGCAAAGAGGGAATCCAGAACAGATGATTAGTAAAGTAGAAGTTAAAAAAATAGAAGATGAAGTTATGGAATACTTGAGAAGTGAAGGATTTAGTGCAGAAAGTCTAACATATGTTACAGCACAGCATAATGAAACATGTCACCAAAGTAAGGACAAACAGGAGGAGCAGGAAAAATCTGAAAAAGAAATGTGGACATGGAAAAGAAAAAATTCAATATGGTGCAATATTTATGCAAAGGAAAAAGCAAAACTAATCAATACAAAAAGAGCAGTACCAAAGATATCTAAAGAGAAATACAGACAAAGGCATCTGGACATGAAAATTTTTCCAATACAAAAAATAAGAAAACAAAGAGGAAAAGTAGAAAAGAGGGTTAGTAATGAAGAAATTAAAGAAATAGAACTAAGGTTATAAAGTGAAGGATTTAGTGTAGAAAATCTAACTCAGATAACATCACACCAGAATAGAGCAATGCATCCCCAAACTGAGGAGAAACCAGTGGAGCAGGAAACATCTGATCAGTTGACATATGAAGATACTTTGAAGCCTTTCATGGAAAACCATTACAAACATTCAGTTGTAGTTGCACATTAAGAGAAAGAACAGGAAATTGTGGCAAATCTGATGCAGTCAATGTTGTGGAGTGACAGGCCTGTCACTCCCATATGAAAGTATAACAGATGACACAGGATGAAACTGAAGAGAATGTGGCACAGGAAGATGCTCTGGAACTTTCTATAGAATGCCTGTGGAAAATGGAGAAGAAAGAATGTCCACTCAGTTTAGAAGAAAATGATCTAAGAGAAGAGTTGCTTGATTTAATAGAAATAGGCAGACATATTCTAAACCCAACTTATGATCTTAAACAACACATACCTCACCCCTGCCATACTTTCTAAAATCTATCCCTCCTCCTCCTCTCCCTTCTGTCCTCATTCGACCAATCACAACACTGACCTGCTCCAAATTTTTTGAGCTGCAAATGCTCTTATAGACTCTGGTGCTCCCTTAGGGATATGAAAAAACGACTTTGTCCTGGAAATTTGCAATATTAGATATTCCCTCTACAGAATTATCCAAACTTCAGACTCATATTTTAATAACATTATTTTCCCTTGTCAAACTTTATATCACCCTTAACTGGAAAGATAGATCTCTACTCACTTGGGATGGATTTAACCAACTTGCTACCAAACACTTACTTGCCCACAAATATCTGAAATGCACCCAAAGACTTAATACACACTTTACTGAATATTGGGATACTTGATTTGATATCCTTCTAGCTTATAAGGCATATCTGTAGTTATTTGTTGTATATAAGTCTATACTACTTTCATTGTTTTGGTTGTGCGTTATCTGTTACCATTTGTATTCCATTATTAAAAATTGTTAATAAAAATGTTTTAAAAAAAAGAAATAGACATATTAAGATCAGTGAAAGAAATAAACTACAGAAAGTCAATAAAACCCAAAAGTTAGAAGTTTGATAAAACAAATGAACACAGTAATTAGGACTTTACATAGAGATTCATGTGATATAACAGAAGTAAATAGGATATATTACTGAGCAGCTAAATTAATAACAGATAAAATCTTACCACAAAAATGTAGGGTAGTAAGGGAAAGGAAGGGGAGAAACTGAATGCCATCATGGAAGTATCGAATAGAGAAAATATAAAGCAGTTGAGGCAAGAAGTGCCACTGTTAAAAAGGGCATAGAAGAGGGAACAGATCAACAAAAATACATAGAAAGATAGACGTGATAAAAGCAATGTGCATTCTCAGAACAGATCAGGATCTATCATGCACTATCACAAATAATAAACTAAAAATATCAGCACAGGCATAAAAAAAACTTGAGAAGATATGCAGATAACTATAAACGAAAAGTACAAAATAAGCAATTTACTGATGACCCAAAAAAGTTTTATACAGAACTAAGAAACAAGGGAAAAGGGATTGAAACACCACCAAAAAAGAAGAAATATAAACATTTTGGAGAAATATCTATGCAGATCCTGTGGAGTATAACAAAAATGCTAAATGGATAGAAGAAGTAAAGAAAGGAATAAAAAGTTCAAATGTACAGCATGTAAAGTGGGATGAAGTAACAGTCACAGAGATTGAAGCAAAGATAAGAAACACTCCTAACTGGAAAACCTCATGCCCAGATGCAGTACCTAACTTCTGGCTAAAAGTATTGACATCTTTACATGAAGATTTAGCCATTAGTAAAAACTATTTAGATGTACACCCTGATCCAGACACCAGCCTGGTTAACAATAGAAAAAACAACATGTCTACTTAAGAGTGAAAATGCAAGCTATCCTAAAAACTATAGACCAATAACTTGCCTTCCAATGATGTATAAACTATGCAGTGGAATTGATACCGACAGAGTTTATATTCATTTAGAAGAAAACTCAATCATAGTTAAAGAACAAAAGGATGATAAAAGAAAGTCATATGTAACAAAAGATCATTTGTTGTTAAATAAAGTCATAATGGAGAACTGTAAAAAGGGTAAGAATTTAAGTATGGCATGGACAGACTATGAAAAGCAATTGACAGTATCCCACATTCATGGATAAAAAAGTGTTTAAAAATGTGTAAGATACACCCTAGACCGATCAGTTACATTACAGTGACCATGAAACAGTGGCAAACCACTTTGCAGTTAAACCACGATAAAGGACAAATTATTATTCCAAGGATAAAAATTCAAACGGGAGTATTCCTGGGTGACTGTCTGTCACCACTGCTATGTTGTCTTGCACTTAACCCATTAAGTTGGTCTACTTAACAGACTAGGTCATGGTTACAATTTGGCATTCAAAAACAACAAACTGTAAAGACTTCTCAGCTTCTTTTTGTAGATGAAGCTCATCAGATGAAGAACTGAAAGCACAACTGAAAGTGGTCAAAACATTTTCAGATGATATAAGAATGTCATTTGGTCTTGATAAATGTGCAATGGCAACTTTTAAAGCAGGAAAGCTGCAGCACTAAAAAACATTTGTTTTGGACAGGAATGTGATATAAAAGAACTTGAGCAAGTGGGAGTGTATAAATATTTGGGAACTGATGAAGGATCAACAATAAAACATGAACAAATGCAAATAAAACTTATTAAAGAATATTTTAGAATACTTAAATTAATACTGAAAATGGCATTCACATCTAGGAAAAAAGTTCAAGCTATAAACCAATTTGCTCTTCCTGTCCTAACTTACAGTTTTGGAGCGATTGACTGGCTCCAAAAGGTGTTGGATAGGTTGGATAGGAAAACAAGAAGGATGCTTCATACTCATCAAATCATTTATAAAAATTAGTGCATACCAAGATTATATATTCGTCATTCTGAAGGAAGTATGGGCCTCCTTGAAATTGATTACATGGTTGCAATCATGGGAATGCATACATGTCTGCTGACCTCACAAAAGCTAAACGTAGTGAAAGTGTTGAAACATGAGAAGAATAAGTCTAAAATGACTTCCCTGCTTAGTTTAGCAGAAGCATATCAGTGTCAAGCAGGAATGGAGATCAAACCAGAAGTAGACAAAAAGCAGGCAGCAACTGAATGTGCCAAAAAAAAAAAACAAAAGAAAGAATATAAGGTGAAGGATTAGATGAGAAGGCAGGAAATGTGGAAAATGCATAAATATAGTTGCGAGTGTAGAAAACTCTAGGAACAACCTCATGTTGATCAGGACTGAATGCAGGAATGGTTACGCAGAAGTGAATTTAAACCAAAAGATAAAATGATTAATTTTGGCAGTCCAAGATAGTTTACAAAGTCTATTGAATTTGTGGGAAAAACAGACAAATGTAGGTTTTGTAAAGCAGAACTGGAAATAGTCACACATTTTGTCACTGGCTGTGATATACTAATGGCAGAAGGACTGTGTACTGAAAGGCATAATAACATGGCAAGACTGTTGCACTGGGGATTGTGCAATCATTATAATATTGAAGTAGTTGCAAAACACTGAAAACATGAGCCACAAAGTGTCATAGAAAATCATGGAAGTTTATATTACATGGGATCATCTATTACCAACAGTTCAAAAAATAGACACGAGAAAACCAGATATAGCAGTCCATGAAAAGGAGACAAAAATAGCATTGATCATTGAAACTGTTACACCCAGTTGGTACAGTGTCTTATGTACAGAGAAACACAAAGTCATAAAATTCTAGAATTTGCAGGCAGAAACAAGGGCAATGTGGAAGAAAGAAGGGGAGGTGAGGGATGACCTTCATGGATAGCCCATCTCATGTCCCTCTTTGGCTCTGTAAGCTGAATATCCATGGGGGAATGGAAGACCAAACAGAAAAATGCTCCAATCACATCTAATTCTATCCCAGTCATCCCTTGCTCTGAGGATGGGGAATATATGGCTGTTTGGCCAGGAGGAGGAAGTTGAAGGTCAATGGGCCATGAAAAACACAGATAGATAGTCAGATAGATAGATACATAGTTAACATATTGTAAATAATATTTGAGAGATAGAGCTAGAATGTCTTGGATATATATATATATTATATATATATATATATATATATATATATATATATATATATATATATATATATATATATATATATATATATATATATATATATATATATATATATATATATAAAGAGAGAAAGACATGCTAGATGAAACTGATCTGACAATGGCAATTTATATTGTAGCACAAAGCATACTGTTAGAATTTCCTCCTGCACTAGGAAAATATTGTTTGTTTGTTTGTTTGTTTATGTAGTTAATTAGTAAGCAATTAATCAGGTAGGTTATCTGGTATAGAAATCCTTTTGAGCCATAACATGGCCAAAATGGAACAGTCAGTTGATAGAATGACACAGGAGCTGTTAGGTAAATTTATGATATATGCACTCAATGTTCTCAATGTTCAGTAGTGGTGCTGCGGTAGAGTTGTCGCGTTCAATTCTCAGATAGAGCGTCTTCTGTGTGGGAAGCATGCATGAATGAGCGTGCCTTCGTTGAAGGTTGTGCGTCAGGGCTGGTAACTCGGCAATTAAAAATCCACTACCAAATATTAGCAGATCCGAGTTCCGCTGTGCCTACCCCTAACCGGGATAAGCCGAAAGACACAACAACAACAACAACAATATATACTATCTCAATATACAGAGGTGCATGATAGAAAATTTATAAAATAACGTTTTATAATGGAAATAATATAGGAAACTACAAAACAGGAAAGTGTGATGCACAAAATGCATCTGATTATTTTACAAGAATAATTAGAAAAAATGGAAGCTATTGATATAAATGTACAGCTTTCACTCCATCATGAAGATAAATTTACATACATACTGTGATGGTGTGACTAATGCCAAATAAGGTTAGTTATTTCTTGTTTCAAATGTGTTTTGATGCCTGGAGAAACATACTAAGAGGCTCTTTACCAGCAAGTGTTGTGAAGAAATCAGACTTTACTATATTTATTACATACAAAGAAGAGCCATGAGTAAACAAATCTATGATTCTGATTTGGACTCGATTTTGGCTAATAACTTTGATGAATTAAACTTTTCTTAAAATTGAAATGCCTGAAATCAGTCAAAACAAATCATCAATCTTCAAATGTAGGAAGAAAAAGCATGTATACAGAAATGAAACACTAGCAAAGGAAAGCAGTTAAGTTGGCATCAGGTTTTTGTGGTGGTAGCAGCGTCAAGAACTAGAAATGTATGCATATCTCTCAACCTCTTAGATCAAGAAATCTGGACAAAGCCACAAATAAGGGGGGGGGGGGGCAAAGGCCCAAAAATAGGAACACTTTTTAAGTACTGCTCTTATGAACTTAGAAAGTTGATAGACTAACAGATTTTACATTATTATGGATTTTATGAAGGATAGGAAGTCTGAAACTTAAATGCCTGCTATTATTTTCTGACTTCAGTCCTCAATGATTTGTCAGTGATGTGCCAGAAAGCCACAATTATATGAGAAACAGGCCCAAAATACAATGCAAAAATCCGGAAAGTTGAGAGGTATGGATGTATGTCAGGAAAAAAAATGTTCTATTTGAAGACTAGTTATCTAAAGAAATAAAAGGAATGTCTCGTCTGGCAGCATCAACTGCAGCACAGTGTGTGTGTGTGTGTGTGTGTGTGTGTGTGTGTGTGTGTGAGTGTGTGTGCGCGTGAGTGCATGTGTGTGTGTGCGTGTGTGTGTGTGTGTGTGTGTGTGTGTGTGTGTGTGTGTGTGTGCGCGTGTGTGCAGTGCATGTGCGTGTATGTGCTTGCCTGTCAATCCAAAGATAAAATATTGGATAATATTGATTTGTTAATGCACTTATATAATATAATCAATTGATATATTATAATCACAAACAAGTGTAATTCTTTATTAAAGGTGGAGGCGTGATCATATTCACCAAGGATATTCACACCACCAGGTTAGTTGCCCAACACAATGTGTCTGAAATTCTCCAGGTGCAACTAACACTATGTAAGATTGCAATCCAAACTGTAGCTTGCTACAGATCCCCCACCATGCCCCAAGATTCTCACTACACCTTTCTAAACATACTGGGAAATATTAATATACAACCAAACACCCTAATACTGGGTGATTTCAACTACCCAGCCATTAACTGGGAAAACTACTCATGCACCAACACCTTTGCCCAACGTTTTTTGGAATTCATAAATTCCAATGCCCTGGATCAACTGATCCATAGTCTCACCAGGGGCTCCAGTATCCTAGAGCTGGTCATTACCAACATGGGAAATCGATGCTCCACACCTATGGTCACCCCCTCATTGGTCAGGTCAGACCATAAGCTAATCACCCTTAACATCACATCCCACCCCCACCCCCCAGTAAGGAAACCTCCATAAAAAACTTCTCCAAGGCCAACTTCATTCTACTCAAGTCAGAAGTTACAAACTCCATGACACCCATGCACACAGGAACTGAATGTTCGACTGCTGAGTCCTACACTAAGGCACTGTATGAGCACATCCACTCATGCATGAATCGTACCATCCCAAATAGAACCAAGATGCTCTCCTCCAAAAAAAGAAAGCCAATCTGGTGGTCCCCTACCATAAACAAACTTTACAACAAAAGTAAAAAACTGTTGCAGAAAAGAGGAAAATCCCAGGATGCAAAAAACTCCCTTACCAGCCTCTGTAAGAAGCTGAGATCCCTCATAAAATCCTCCAAAGCTAGTTACGAAAATAAAATTGCCAAAGATTCCAAAAATACCCACAAGGCATTCTATAACTATGTCAAGAATCTAAATGGCAATGCTCAGATCTTCTCTGAGCTACAACAGAAAGAACCTATGAACCTATTAGCCTGACGAGCCTGGTCTGCAAGGCCATGGAATGTATCATCGTGGAACTCATAAACAAAGACATTGGTAATCTCCAAACTCTGGACCCTACCCAGTTTGGATTTGTAAAAGGCAGATCATGTCTCCTAAACCTGATTGACTTCTTTGAAGCAGTCACCAAAGCCATAGATGAGGGTAAAATGGTTCACACAGCTTATCTAGATCTCGCCAAGGCTTTCAACACCATCCCCCACTCTGGAATTATAGATAAGCTCACTAAACTAGGTATAAATCCCTATGTCACAAGATGGGTTGCAAACTGGCTCGTGGACAGAACCCACACTGTGAAAGTAGCGGATTCCAAATCCGACATCAGACCAGTGACAAGTGGAGTACCATAGGGTTCAGTCCTGGGTCCTCTCCTGTTTGGTATCTACTTCTCTGAAGTGCAGGCCAACACAGAAGGTCTTTGGCTAACAAAGTTTGCAGATGACTGCAAACTAGGAGCCATAATCGAAACTCCTAACGATGTGAACAAACTACAAAAGGGCCCCACTGAGACAGATACCTGGTGTCAAAGCCATGGCCTCAAGCTCAATGCCAAAAAGTGTATTGTCATCCCCTTTGGTAAAAACTCTGGACCCATGAACTACCACATAGCTGGTAGTCTACTTAATGCCGAAAATGTGATAAGACCTTGGAACACAGGTGGGCAGTAGTCTCTCCTTTGATAATCACATCGCCACAGTGGTCAGGAAATCCTTCTACGTGGCTCATCTCATCACAAAAGGATTCTCATCCAGAAAAAAAGAGGTCATTGTTCCCCTCTACTCATCACTCATTAGACCCATTATAGAGTACAATGCCCCTTTTGGTATGTACCTCACAAGACAGCTACAACAACTGGAAAGACCACAGAAATACCTCACAAAGAGGATTACTGGCCTCAAACAGATGCCCTATGCAGACCGTCTCAAAAAACTACAGCTTTACTCCATCACATATCGCCTACTCAGGGGTGATCTCTGCCTAACATACAAAGCTATGTCAAACCCAGAGCTGTTGGACATGCTCCACTTAAAGAAATCCCAATCCCTCTGAGCTACACGCTCTAGGGACCTAAACCTTGTCACCACAATAAACAGAACATGCTGGAGGGATAGATTCCTGTCCCAGAGCCCATATTCTGGAACAGACTACCTATCTATGTCAAACAGAGCTCCTCATTAGCACTCTTCAAGAAAAATCTTGATGATTGGATGGGAAATGGGATTCACCCCGGGGATCACCTCTATGGCTCTGCTCGACAGGGACACAGGAAAATAATTTTCTTGGGTGGCGAAAGCCAGGGTACATTTTTTTGGCTAGGCTTGTATGGGCCCTAGGGCCGATAGCCTAGTACCTACCTACCTAATATACTGATCCCAAGGATATTGCCAATATCCTGGCAGATCGATTCAGTACCAACTTCACCCCCCTCTCACCCCTAAAGTGCCCATCTCAATACTGGAAGATTGCCAAATTCCAGTAATAATGGCCACACAGGTAAAAAACGCACTCTCCAAAGGTAAGAATACAGCATCCATGGGAACAGATGACATCCCGGGCTGTGTACTACATGAACTATAAAATTAACTGGCACCTCACCTAAGTGTCATGTTTAATCATACCCTAATCTCAGGCTTCATGCCCACTGAATGGCACACAGCTGCAGTTATCCCACTCCACAAGGGGGGATCCACCTTGGATCCCGGAAACTACTGCCCCATTTGTCTGATGAGCCTGATCTGCAAGGCCATGGAACATATTGTCATGGAACTTATAAACAAAAACATTGGCAACCTTAAAACACTGGACCCCACACAGCTTGGGTTCATGAAGGGCCAATCTTGTCTCCTGAACCTTATCGACTTCTCCAAATCAGTCTCCAGAGCCGTGGACAAGGGTAAGGCAGTCCACACAGCCTATTTGGACCTCACCAAGGCCTTTGACACCATCCCCCACTCTGGAATCTTAGATAAACTTACTAAGCTGGGCATTAATCCCTACGTTACTCGATGGGTTGCCAACTGGCTTACTGACAGAACCCACACTGTAAAAGTAGCTGACTCCAAATCCAGCTCCAGACAAGTTACAAGTGGAGTACCTCAGGGTTCAGACCTGAGACCTCTCTTGTTTGGCATCTACTTCTCTGAAGTACAGGCCAACACTAAGGGACTCTGGCTAACAAAGTTCGCAGATGACTGCAAACTGGGAGCCATTATTGAATCCCCAAATGATGTGGATACTCTACAAAAGGGCCTTACAGAAACAGATGCTTGGTGCCAGAGCCATGGGCTCAAGCCCAATGCCAAGAAATATATAGTTATCCCCTTTGGAAAAAAACATGTACCCATGAATTATCACATAGGTGGCAGTGCACTAAACACTGAAAGTGTGATAAGAGACTTGATGATTGGATGGGAGAAAGGAAATTCACCCTGGGCATCACGTCAGTCACCCTGCTAGACAGGGGTCTAGGGAAGTAAATAGTGTGGGAAGAAATAGCCAGGGAATTGTTAAGGCTAGGCTTATATAGGCCCTAGGGCCGATAGCCTAGTACCAACCTATGAACCTAAGAACTGTGAAAGAATGCTACAACTCTTACACTAAAGACTTTGCTTCCCAATCACTACTGCAATAGTTGAAAAGATGCATTCATTTCCTATTCTGGAGTTCTGGACCATGTACAAAATTAAATCACAGTAGAAAGTGAACAGTATAGCAAAGTTTTTTTCTCCCAGCATGGAAAGAACATCTTTGTGTAAAGTGCTATATATGCATATTTTACTGCCACCATACCATGCCGCCATTTGAAATGAGTATATATATATATATATATATATATATATATATATATATATATATATATATATATATATATATTAATGAAACCAAAAGGAGCAACTAGGCTGATGCAGAGTCACAAGTATATACTATATATATTCTTCTGAACAACTTATATTTAAAGCATTTCCATTAAAAAGGTGTATTTTTTCATGTGTCATCTATTGCATATGTGCTGAAATGAGTGAGCTGATGAAATGTCACTCATTAATTCATGGTTTGCCAAATTCCTTGGCATACATTTTTTACCAAAAGAAGCAGAGAAAAGAATGGATGTATAACACATTTCTTTTTGTTAAGGGCTCTGATGTTCATCAATCCATCTCAATAAAAAATAAATAACATACCCCAATAGCATTTCATTTTAGAGTAATAAAATTATTTCGGACTATATGGGCCTGCTTTGATGAAACAGATCTTTAAGCCATTTTAAACTAATCAGTCTTCCTGAAACACATTTCCATGAATTAGACATTGGCAAAGTGAAGCTCATTTTTATTGGCATCAGAAATTCTTTCTTCCATCTCTCTACATAAATCAGTATCCCGCATATCTATATATGCAAGGTTCCATGTTATTCTTTGGAAAATTTCTAAAAATGTCATGATTCTAAAAATAATATTCTAAAGCTGTTGTTGGTTTCAGGGAATTCATAACTCTGTATTATTTTCACCTGACAGTTTTTAGCACACAAGCAAAATATACATATTACCTAAAATGGTCTAAAACAGCATAACATCTACAGTAAAAATACTGACAGAAAAACATCTAAATTGACAAAAATCTAAACTGAAAAACACAAAATATTGACAAAATTGAAGTTATACAAGGGAACAGTTTATGCTCTCTCCCACTGTTATGTGACCTTGGAGTTGATTGGTACACATACTTAGCAGGGGGTGTGGGAGTGCAGGGGATTGCCTCTCTGCAAAAACTTTTGTTAATATGGTTAGATTGTGTCAGTGTTTTCTATTTAGATGCTTTTTCAGTTTAGATTTTTGTCAGTTTAGGAATTGTTCTGTTGATATTTTTACTGTCGATCTTATGCTGTTTTAGATTGTTTAAGGTAAACTTAATGTATATGAACCCAAGATGTATAATTCACCAAAATAAGAATGGAGGTCTGGGGCTATGGAATATCTTATGAATTTAAACATGCTAATTAAGAATCAAATAAATAAGCTATGCTAAGCTATGTTATGTTACACTATTTAGTAATTTAAAACACTGTGAATGATGGGTAAATATTCACATATACACAGCTTTGACTCCACCATCTCAATAATCACATGAGTACAGCCGTTTATCATAAAAGTGATGGATGGAAACAATTTCTTCACATCCACAGAATTCAAAGGTGTAAGGAGATGCCATTAGCTGTAATATCTTTTTATTGTTTTAAGAGTATTTGCTGCAAATTTTCAACTCATAAAGAGAAGCAACTGCTTTGATCTTCATATGAGTAAAAAAGACACAAACTATTAGACCATAATCACTTATCTTGCTGTTTTTCAGTTTGAAATGAGCGTATTGCTTAATATTTTCTTCAGGAAATTGATGGGCAGATACTTAAAAAAATAACTTCAAAACTCAGTACCAGAGGTCATCAAAACATGGGTCAAGGAATATTATCCTCAAATGTCAAGCTTGTGAATCAAGAAAAAGCATTGTAGTGGTAAAAAAAAAAAATCTTCAGTCATTGCAGTGGTCATGTGAATTCTCTTTATAGTACATTGTAAAATAAATGCATCATTCAAAGCTGTGATATTAATGGTCAGGGAAGCATATTTCTTATTCTAGTCTTTAAGAGACAGAGAAACATTTCTTACTGAAGTGAGTTGCTTTTCCAAACAGCAGCTCACAGGACTGACCCTGCCTGTGTTGAGGATGAAAAACGTCTACTGGGTAAACACTAGTTGTCACATAAATAAAGATTTGCTCAAAAGCGTATAGCACAAAAACAGAGGACAGCAAGTACGATTAATATAAACTTCGGTGATCAGCTGTGTGTCCATGCTAGCAATTACTGCCTACTGTCATTCAAGGCACCAAAATATTAGTTTTATTTTGTTTGTTTACTCTCTCTCATCCTTTTAAAGATCTGGAGAACACCTCTTATTTTTCTTTTCCAAGTGGTCTAGTAGGATTGACTGCTAATTCAACCTATAGCTGTCAAGTATAGGCTATAAAGCAAGTTTATTCATGGACTGACATTATTATATGATCAGCTGTTTGCACTTGCTAGCAATTACTGCCTACTGTTATTTTAGGCACCAAATGTTAAGTTTTTTGGTTTGAGTGCACTCAGCTGGGTTTTTAAAAATATGCAGAACACCTCTTTTATCTTATTTTTCTTTTCCTGGTAGACTATTGGGATTGACTGCTAAGTCAGTCTATATCACTCAAGTATAGGCTTTAAAGCAGATCCATTCACAAGCAGATGTGAGACAAACAGGCAACTTTTTTTAGAAAGCAGCTTTATTGAGTTTTACATATGAATCAAATAGACATGTAATTATTACATATATTTATAACATTTGATGAAGAATAAATCTATAATAAACATAACATAACCAAAGTATTTACAAAGACATCCATATATACACATTTCAATACCATATATTATTTTCAAAGTTTCATGTTGTGATACATTCCTTTTTTAATAATTCCTGTAAACTAAACCACAAATTATATAATAAGTATTCCTAGATGATCGTGATTTAATAGTCCAAAGTTCCAAGTGACATATTTCTGTAATTGTATTTTTAAATTCATTAAAAGATGGTGGGATATCTGATTTCCAGTTTCGGGTTATGATCTTTCTGGCCACTGCTAAGACTAACCATAACAAAGGAAGTTTAATCTTTTTAACACTGTTATGTAAAGGTGTGTTAAAGAGGACCAGAGATGTAGTTAAAGTAAAATTATCAGTAAATATGGCTTGTAAGAATTCATTTACTTTTCCCCAATACCATTTTAATTCCTTACAATCATGACAAATAGGCATCTTGAAGTGATGCAATGATTATGGCAGTATGGCTGGAAAGGTAGTTAAAAGCTTTCTGGTAGTTCCTAAGATAATTTAGAAGATTTGTATTAAGCAATAGCTTACTGTACTCTCTTCTGAAGGTGAGAGCTTCAAAATGCCTATGTCATTGTTATTACACTCTTACTGTCTACAATTGCCTTTTATAACAGTTTTGTATTTGTAAATTTAATCCCTGTATACTTTTAACCAGTACACTTGTCTTGTGTGAATAGTGATTTGATTGCATTTTAAAATGACCACTTTTGAAAACCAATTAATATTAAACTCTTGCTTTAGCCATTACTTTGTAGTAACTTTTAGCAGGATTTTATAACAGTCATTATACTCATCTGTAATAACATTTAGTGTAGAAAGCAAATTTTTAATAAAAGCCAGTTCATTTAGATGTATTTTCTTTTGGGGATTTATTCATATATTTTTATGCACATTTAATATTTGCAGTAAGAAACATTAATTTAGTTTTTATTTTAAATGCTTCTATTGATTATTTAGTGTATTATCACTGTGCAATTTCTACTGAGGTTAAAGTTTTCACATCTTATTGATATTATATAATGGATTCTGTCAATTCCCATATGCTTGGTTTGATAAAAAGACTTTGGTCCAGACTCCAAAAGATTTGATCTTAGTGTAAGTGATGACTTACACTGAGACTACATGTTTTGGAATCTGGTGCCTGTAGTAAGCCTGTTTATATATAGGCCTTACACCAAAGTAAGTCACCTACACTAAAAGCAGCTCTTTTAGAATCTGGTCCTTGTTATAGCAAAGAGTGCATATTATGAAAAGTGCATATACAGAAAAATGATGGAAGCTATTGTTTTAATTGTTTAAATTTACAGGAACTAATTCATATAATAAAAAGTAAAATATCTCATGACAAATATACTTGCTCATGCCTCTATGGCAGGGCATTTACCTCTTTAGAGGAATAGATTAATGAGTGGTGGGCTGATGTTAGCTGTGACAAGGAGCCTCTGATGATATCATTCAATCACCATGTTAGAGTGTAGCAAAACAAATTAAAGGCTGTGATAAGTAAGAACAAATCACTGCTGTCAGAAAATGTTAAGAAAACAAAAAGAAAGTTTTAAATAAAAACAAAAGCTTAAGAAGAAATGCAGCAACTCATCAGTTTCTTCTTTATTATAAAATGACATACAAAGTACTGATAATGTATTAGATTCGACTGAACACTGACGAACAGCTTAACTTCAGCCCTCCCAGTGTGAAAAAAGAAACTAAAGGACAAGGGCCAGGAACTCTGTCACTTTTAGGAAATTTGGTTACTGGCTAATAAGTATATTGCCTGGATGCCAACAAAGAAGACGCTAGGAGAGCCTGGAAGAAAATCAACTAGAAAATGTGAAGAAAAAACACTAACTGGGACGAATCCTGCAGCTGTTCAGCAGAAAGCAGCCCAGGCTCCAGCTTTGGTGCCAGTCATGGCTTCTAGTAGTCTCGAAGAATAAATAAGTCAAATGTGCTCAAAGCTCATTAAAATAAATGAAACACTGAAGGAGATAAGCTAATAAAACTGCAAAAATCAGAGGTAAAAATGAAGAAAAGGCTGTCTGAGTATCAGACTATGCAAGAATAGATGTTCAAAAATGGTAGAATTAGAGGACAGAGCATGTGAGGAAAATCTGAGATTTTCTGCTGTAACAGAGAAACTAGAAAGAACAGACTGTATTCATTTTATGAAGGCACAAATAAAAAACTGGACTGGTATTCCACAGCAGGAACTGTTAATTGAAAAGGCACAATGTGTGTATAGTCCAAATGTGGCCATGAGAAAGCAGCTAAGATCTGAATTAATAAAGATCCAAACCTACCAGCAGAAACAGTTCATCCTGACAAAACTGAGGCAAAAGGGCAAAGTATTAAAAGTTGGAGACAGTAGAGTGTTTGAAGAAAACAATTATTCACTGTGCACCAATCAAAAGAGATACAAATGTATTCCAGCAAAAAGTAGAATATTGAGAGCCAGGTGTCATATTCGAGCTGCTGTATCCAGCTGTCTTCAGAATATTTTTTCCTGTAGTATCAAAGTCATTTTATGATGCAGAACATGCTAAGGAGGAAATGCAATAATTTGTCCAATAAAAATGAGCCATTAAGCAGAAGGGGACTCTGCTTCTCATTCTTCTGATAATAAAGCACACAGAGAGACTTTGCCAGTGAAACCTTTTCCATTTTCCAAATGAAAATGTTTGATAGGCAGAGAAAAACACGGGAGTTGACTAGAAGAATCAGGAGTACCTTGGAATTGAACTGGCTTCTGGAGTTATGAGATAGAGATAAACAGGAGGAAGACCAGTTACACAAAAATTTGTGAATAAATTTGAGACTTAAAACCATCAATAGCATTTGTGAAATATGGCTGTATAAGAAAAAGTAGACTTTTGTTGGCTTTGTTAAACTTGTGGAGAACTGAAAGGCATTTGCCTCACTTCATATCATTATTGTTTGCAAGGACATGGGGTGGGGGGTAGAAAGGAAAAAGGTGACTGCAAGTTAAACAATTTCTGTCCTTAATATTTCTATAAATAGTTTCATGAAATAAATTGCATTTTTATAGCAAAGCATTTTAGTTGCTCTTGTATGTGATAACGATTTTAAAGAAAACAGATATATTTTTTCTTCCTTGCTTTCTTTCATCTTTTTAGTATAAAGAAATATATGTATTACAATGCAAAAAGAGAATAAATGCTAGAAAAAATTCATATTTAATTTAATAGGATGTAATCTTAAAAGTTTTTAAGTTGGATGCTGGGGTGCAAAAGTACGCAGATCATAATATACGGAGAGCTGATGTTTTCTTTTACTTTTGCATAGGTGAATGTCTGGATCAAGACCCCTTGTTTAATCTAATTGCAAGCTTTAACTGGAAACAAGGAAATAAGAGAACACTGAATATAATGAAAAGTTTTCCTTTAGCAATAAATGTTTCAACTTTCTTTAGAAACATGCAGCCAAAAACATCTTTTTTTCTTATGTTTCCTTGGAGACAAGCTCATTATACAGCAATAAAAGTGCCAAAGCACTGTTTCTTCAAGGCTAAAAGGTAATGCGTACTAAAAAAATGCAGGTTGTTTTTCACATCTGGAAGAAGAATAAAGATAAAAAAGAACAGACACCAATTAGCGTAAGCAAAAGTGCAGGCTATAACATGCGTCTTAGCATGGATAACCTCAACTTAGTGTTAGTTAAGGCCTGTGTTTGCAGCTGTCTATTTTGGACAATTGTTCCTATTAGGAAAGTTAAAATTCCTTATTTGAAGATGTACATAGCTGTGCATGTTTGCATTAAGTTAACAGGTTCTGGGGTGTTTTTTTTTTTCTTTTTTTGAGGGTATTCATTAAAAAGAGTATTTGTAAAATGTAGCATAGGTTCCAGTGTTGATGATAAAGAAAAATTGTATAAAGGATCAACCTGTCAAACATTAGTGGGTGCATGCATCACAAAAGCTGGAAATTTAAAAAAGCTGTCATATATAACAAGCGAGAATAATGATGTCTTATCATAATGGCATCACTTTCCATATTGTAATGTGAATGTTCTCACAAGTATACACACAAAGGGAAGACTATTTAATTATATTAAGAAATTCAGAGTGCAAATAGCAACACTGCAGGAGACACATTTGGAAAGAACTGAGCATATGAATTTGATAAGCAAAGGATTTTAGGATGGATATTCAATAGAATATTTATTTTATTTATTTATTTATTTAAGTTTGATGACCGATGAAGTCCACTGGGCCAAGAAGAGCCCATTTTCAGTGGAGGTCCAGGGAGAAAAGCTCCACAATAATTGCAAGTTACATTTCACATGTTACAAAAGGACATAGTTCACACAGCTCATTAAACATTTACAGATAAGCTCCATGATATTTGCAATTGGCTTGTCACAATGTTACAAAAATGAAAAGACATAATTCAATACAGAAATTTCAACATTTACATTAAGTGAATATTTTTGTTATAAACTCAATTGTGGGTTTAAAATTTCAAAATATATAGCTACTAGCCATTAGTAGGTTAGGAAAATATTATGCACAGAGAGGGTAATAGTATACTTGAGACTGGAGAGTATAGTACAATAGATATTAGAGAGAAAATTTGTTTTTAGTAGGGGAGGGATTGTTTTGGGTGGGGTGAAGTAATAGTAGAGGTAGTTGGATGAGTCAGTGCAAGGTGGAATGAGGGGGGAGGGGTTTAAGTTAGAGCATGGCAAGGGCATTCCCATTTGGAAGAAAGATGAGAGAGTAGCTGAGATTTGAAATTTGTATGGTTAGGTAGGTTGCATAAGTGTGTGTGGAAAGAGTTTTACTGTTTAGCTAAGGAGTGGGACAGCAGTAGATGACCAGGAGGTTATGCAGGTTTGTGGACCTGAAGGAGATTTTGGTTTCTGGATCTGAGTGAGCAGTTGGGAATGTAAGGTTTTAAGGAAGAAGCAAGAGCTTTGCAGTTGGCAGGTTTAAAGATGAGCTTGTGGGCAATGGTGAGTTGTAGGTAAATGAGGTAGTTGGTTAGTTCAAGTCAACTGAGAGGGAGGAGTGGCAGTGGTGTGGCAGAGGAGGGAGTGGCAGAATATCAGGGATAAAGACAAGGGGAGTACTTATATTAATTGCTAGAGGAGCTGTAATAGTGAAAGAAGAGGGAAAACAGATATGACAGATTTGTGGTAGTAACAGTCTGCTAGCAAGGGATGAGGATTATACTGGCATATATTTATATTCCACCTAAAACTGCTATTATGGAGCTTAAACAATTTGGGGAGAAATAATCAGCCTTCAGCAGGGAATATTACTTATAGGTGGGACTGGAATTTGATTTGCAGCAATAAGGATATATCTGGTGGGCCTAAAAGGGTAAATATAAAAAATTTAAATTAATGAAATATTTAGTATGGAATACATGAATTCAGTAATAGGAACTCAGAGAGAATATGCATATTATTCCCCAAGGTACAATAACTGGACTAGACTAGACAGAAATTATATTTCACAGGAACATGCATTTAATTGAGAACTTTAACCCACATCCGGTAATTATTTCAAAGCATACACCAATAATTACTAAGGTAAAAATGCAGGGTAATGAAGTAAAGATGAGATACTGTTGCATCCCTACCTACCTGTTCAAAAGAGAGGAATTTATGGAATGGGTAGTGGAAATTATTCAGGAGTTATTAGGGACGATAGAAATGCCTCCAGATGTTACAGGTAGTGATTGGAATAAAATGAAAGTGGAGTTTAAAATAAGGTCAAAATAAAAGAAAAAGAGATACGTTTAAGAAGTAACAGGAATTATTTAGAGGGGCTGATAAAGGTTAAAGTATTATGGAATAAGGGGAATCTCACAGAATAAGCAGAGGCATAATTGCAGAGTGCTAGAGAGAACATGAGGGAGTACCTGGATAATATGCATGAGTTTAGAAAGATTGTTCTTAAACAGCTGTTTTTGATAATAACTCCAGAGTACAAAATCTTCTGGCAAATAGAAAATAGAGAGTGTTGTTTTATCAAACTTAGGGAGCCCATGACAAGAAAAATAACTGGAGATCCTGTAGAGGTATTAGAGATATTTCAGAAATTTTATGAAAATTTGTATAAAGCAGAGAAGTGGGGAAATCAAGAGAAAGCACAAATGGAAATATTTAAGGAAGACTAATTATGACAAGATTAGAGGTAGATGAGGCTCAGCAATTACCCAGTTAAGATAAGATAAAAGGAGATGAGATAACAATGGTGATATATAACCAATCTGCAGGAAAGAATCCAGAAATAAATGTTATTTCAGTGGAAGTTTGGAAGCTAGTAGGGAAGAAAGTGATAAAGATCTGAAAGGTTTTGTTTAACAGTATTTTAAAATGAGGGGAAGCACTAATATCCTGAAAAAATGCTGTGGTGGCTGTAATACCTAATGACAGCAAAGACCCATAAGATCCAACTTCATATATGCCCATTTCAATTTTAAACTATGATTATAAGGTGTCTATGTCTATAATGGCTAAAAGAATGGCAAATGTGTTGTTGTGGAGGGGAGGCAAACATTTGAAATGCTAATAGAAGAATGATAATCCAGAGGGAAGCAGAATGCAAGAAAATCCTGCTGTTGTTGGTAGGCCTTGATTCACAGAAATCATTCAACAGACTAAGCTGGGATTTTATGAGTAGGGCAATGGAAGCATTTGCTTTTCCTTATACAATAATAAAGTTAATTAAGAGGATATATGAGGGTTCAGGTGAAAAAATCAAAGTGGGAGGGTTCCTCTCTGATAAGTTGTGCCTGAAGAGAGGAACCATGCAGGGGTGTTCTCTTTCTCATTTGTTATTTGCATTATATTTAGAACTGTTGGCAAAGAAAATATAGGACTCAGAATTTCAAGGATATAATTGGCATGGTATTCAAAAAAAGCTGGCTTTATTTGTAGGTGATATTATTTTGTACCTGATAAAACAAGAAAATGACATCTCAGGGTTGTGGACCATTGTGAAACAGTTCCTCGTTTTTGGTGATATAAAATAAATGAAGGTAAAACAAAGGCTATAGCTGTAAACTATGTACCCACACATGAATTGGTTCAACAATACCCATATTTATGGGACATGATAAAATGAAGTTGTGACACTCCTGCACTGGCCCAGTAATCAAGGAGCCTCAATCCTCACCACTAGCTCCAATGAGGGACATACACATTGGGAGGATGACAAGTACACACACAGTAAAGTACAGTTTCCCTTAAGAGCACACAGAAATCACAGTCATTCTGGAGCTGGTTTCTGCCTCTTTCTCCAGATCCTGAATAAGACTCCCCACTGGTATAGCTATAGGGTTGAGATCTCAGCTGAGTGGCCAAGCCAAAACCTCCAGCACCCTCTCTGTCCAACCAGTGCTTTGTGTCCCTGTCCAAGTAGCTGGCACACACACTTTGAGATTTGATTTATACACAAATACAAACACATACCTGGGAAAGGTTGGCACAGGCTTACTAGCTATGCCCTCTTCTGCCCAGACTGTAAGGTCATACCAGCTGCCAACAACCACTACTTATCAACTACTTTTAAGGCCCTTACCAAAGGGTGCCCAGTCTTACTGTGTAATGTTACTATTAATCTAAACGGTAAGTGCGACCAAGACTAAGGCTATTTAGGAGTGGCCTATACAGTGTCACCAAATACATATGCAAGTACTCTAAGAGCTTAAATATCTCCAAACAAACCAGCCACAATTAAAAGGTTTAAATATATTTAATAACAAATAATAAAAGAACAAGGCAATACTCAAACAACACAGTAACTACAGAGTTTAGACTCACAGGAAATATTTTAAAACAATATTGCAAGACAGTCTCAAATAAATACAGAAAACAAAGAAACTAATCTTTACTATATTCCTATCTGTATCTAAAAGATACTATGCCTGAAATAACTTACTTAAGGAGCAACATAAATGCCAATAAGAGGATGTTTCCAGGTCCAAGATAAGATACAAAATGCACACACTTTCTCTGAGAGAGTTCTAAAATTAATAATCAACATTACTGCTGGGTTAGCTCAGATGACATCACTCTTTGTCACCTGCCTTCAGTTCCCAGGACAACAGAAACTTAACAAAATTTACTATGTGAAAAATACATATCTCTCAGATGTTTGCCCAGAACTGGAAGTCGCAAAACAATAAAACACTTTTACATTTGAAACCTAGTAGTTATTTCTGTTTCAAGCAAATAGGAAATACTGTAGCTCTAGACATTGTGTCTGCTTACTGGGAGACAGCACCATCATAAAACACTTTACTTTTCAACTTATTTTCTTGAAGTTTTGCAAATTAACTCTGTGTGTTCCAGTTTCTACTATTAAAACACACATTTGCACAGGTCTATAGTTTATATACATTTCTATTCTTTTCTACTAGGGTACACCGTGGTTACATTCTTGAAGCTCAGTACATAACATACAGTTCAACAAACACTTCTGCATCAGTAGTTTAATATACACATAAGCAAGAAATAAAGTACAAACCACACACAGACATGTTAGTCAACCAGAGCACCCACACTGCAACTTCTAAAAAGTTGTAGTACAAGGAATTCACACAACAAACTCAAACTTCCATATAATGTCCATAGGAGTCCATAAACTCAGTGTTGTTCAATAAAACAAACTCTTTATTAACCTCAAAGGGTTAAGTGCTTTCATCCCACAATAATGGACTTCATCAGAACCATCCAACAATGAAAAAACAGACTTTTTAAACATTAAACAAACCATACATAAATGCATGATATTCTCACCAATTACATTATTAAAAATTTAAAGTGCCATATGCAGTAAGATCTTATTTAAACATCAGAAATAAAAATGACATAAAAAATTCATGATACAAATACTGTTTACATAAATAGTACCATAAAACATTTCATGACCTCATATGAGTAAACAAAGATTATTTTACAGTTCAGTAGCCAGATGTTTTAACAGTAGTAGTATTGAAACACATTCATTCAGTCCCATTAATCCCAGTATTAATTATACACATGCTGTACTTTTAACTATAAAGTTAATGCAATTAAGAATACAGATATACAGAATACAGATACAAGGTTATGCTGTTTTACCATCTGATAAATTGTCAAGAAATTACTTACAGCTTCACAACAGTTTTTGGTCAATTCTAATTTTTTTTTCTTAAACACAAACTTGGTTTTGTTTGGATCTTGGCTCATTAGCAGCAGTATGAAAGAACTGCCAGCCCACACTCTTGTTTCCCCATCCACTTCCCTGTTTATTACCTTAAGCCAATCCCAAAGTTAATAAATATTACCTGTAGCAGGCACCATTTTAGATTTTACATAGCTGGTCTAGGTCTAAAGCACTAATAGCTCCCTTCCAATCAATATCTTAGAAAACCTTTATTACCTTATTTGGCTTACTAAGTCCCTTACTACCCATTAAAGAGTACCTAAGTGGAAAACTTCTCAAGACAGATTAATGCTTTGTGTGGGCTCTTGAATGCTAAGTGTCTTACCAAGTGCATAAAAGTGAAATTTACTCTCATAGCCATAAAACTATAAAATGCAAAAAACACAACTCTGTAGACCAAATTGTTATAAAAAGTAGAAGAACCTAATACAAAGTTACAAAACAACCTACTTTTAGCTCCAGTGCACTCACGCAGTATACACAGACTCTCACTACCTCGTGGTCTAGTTCAGCCCTGCTCCACTCGCCCTCGCTGTGCTCAGGCTTGCTTCACACTCCACCCTGCCCCAATTCCCACCCACCCCAGTACAGCTAAATATATAGTACTACAACCACGCCCCCTCTTTCTGCAACCAATCAGCCATATCCAAGTCATCAATAGGCTCTCCAGTACTTAACCCCTCTAACCTATCTTAAATAATTTAAACTGGGGAAAAGTCAACCTCAATAATCCCAATGTTACTTGCAATGAAACAAAGTAAAATACCACCACTATACTCTCTGCTACCCTTTCTGCTTGTCCTGTATCTTCTTACTGCCTATGAATATAATGCATACCCAGGTTTCCACTTCCCAAAAGGCCAAACCTCCACCTTTATAGCTACACACAAGCTTGAACACTTAATACATCCCCTCCTATCTAACTCATTATGTACTAGGTATCAGCATCCCATTAGAACAAGATATGCCAACCCTAAAACCAAAAGATACCAAAGTCTATTAATTAAAATCTGGAAGCTCACAATCAGATTACAATGCAACCTGACAATGGATGGAGATATCTACCCAAATCATGGCCCATCCTCATCCACTGGCTTTCAGTCCTTTACTAACTATCCCACTACTACACACATCTTAGGCAAACTCCCAAACTCACTCTTGATCAGTCACCTAAATATCAGAAGTGTAAACAATAAGATTCAACACATACATGCCCTCTTAGATGCTCTTTCCTCAGACATACTATGTCTAACTGACACCTGGCTAAAACCTTTACTTCAGATAATGGAATTATACGACCAGGCTATAACATCCTAAGGCTTGATCGAACCAATAGGAAGGGAGTTGGAGTAGCTGTTCTGTACAAATCCATGCTTGAAGTGTCCAATAATGCCCATGCAAACATCCCTATTTGGCAATGCTGAAATACTTATCACTAAGCTCCACATTAATAAGAACAAATGTATAAATCTCATTTGTGTATATATTCCCCCAGGCAATAACATAAATACCCTCAAAGATATCCTAAATTGGTTATCCAGCAACTACCCCAAGAAACTATTGTACTTGGGGACTTCAACATAAACTGGAACATGTGTTCCTCAGAAACACCCATTCACCACATAAACCTTTATGGATTTTCACAGGTCGTATCCTCCCCCGCTAGGATCAGTAAACCCAACAATAAAGTAAGTATTCTGGATTGGATTCTTGTTAACATCCATCCCCTCAAATACAAGAGTGGGACCTTGCCTGATGATGTAAGTGATCACCTCCTCACCTATTTAATCAGGCAAAAAGCTGATATCCACAACCAGTCCATTTTAAAACAGTAAGGAACAATAAGAATTTCAACTGCACGAATTTCCAAAATGAACTCAAATCTTGCAATTGGTCAGTTCTGAAGCAATTACCACTTGAAGAAGCAGTAAATTACTTTAATACCAAATTCCTATACATCCTTGACACCCATGCACCAGCATGGACTATTAGAACCAAAACAAAAGTTGCTCCTTGGCTCTCAAAATAAACCAGACAAAAATGCTACTTAGAAATAGGGCTTGGGCCACTTTGCAAACCACAAAAAAAATCCATAGATCAAATTAGATACAGACAGCTATGAAATTAAACAAAAAAAAAATCCACCACATTAGACAAGAAGTAAACTATTACTGTCATATACAAGAAAAACACCAAAGCAAGCCACAAAAGTTTTAGGTAGGTATAAACAAACTCCTTAGTCCAGGACAATCTTCCACTCCTGCCCCCTTGGATTCTAACCAAAAACCCCCAGAAGAAATTGCCAATACCTTTAACAGCTTCTTTACAACAACCATCCAGAACCTGCCTAATCAAGTATTCCACAGATGCCCATATTCTCCAGCCATTACACCCAGCTCCCAACTCTCCTTTAGCTTCAAACCAGTTTAAACATCTTCAGTCTGAAAATTACTTAAGAATCTAAATCCTACCACCCTGTCAGCTGATCTACTCCCTGCAGAATATCTACAAAAAGCTACAGATGCCATAGCATACCCCATTACTATCCTGATCAATAGAACTGTAACTGAACTGTCCATCCCCTCTGTCTGGAAGATATCCCATGTCATCCCACTCCATAAAGGGGGCAGCTCTACTGATCTGTCAAACTATAGACCTAGAGCTATTCTGTTACCATTGGCTAACATTATGGAAAAATGCATCCATAATCAACTCCTGAACTATCTTATCCATAATAATCTTCTAGCCAACACCCAACATGGCTTTAGACCATTCCATAGTGCAACCTCAGCCCTCCTCTCCTTCTCTAATGTCATTAACCAACACCAAAACAATAATAAACTTTCCTCTGCTATCTTTCTCAATCTTTCACAAGCCTTTGATCTGGTAAACCACCAAATATTCATAAACACTTTGAAATCCATCTCCCTAGAGGACCAGTTCATCCATTGGTTTCAATCCTATCCCAGTGGTAGACAACAGGCTGTCCTATGGCAGAGCAAACTATCCACCCTTTTACCCATCACCCTCGGAGTACCCCAAGGCTCCATACTAGGTCCACTATTATTTTCCATTTTCATCAATGATTTGTATAAGATCATCCCAAATGCAGCATGCATTCAATATGTGGATAACTCCACTTTAATATGCTCTGACACTTCACCTACAGAGTTGCAGATTCTATCTCAAAATACTTTTAACACAGTTGAAAATTGGCTCATTAACCATTGTCTCATGTTAAATCCTAATAAAACCAAACTGCTGCTTTTTCCCCCACTCGCAGGTCTACCCCTATGACCTTTACATTAAAATCCAGCAACAGCACCATTATTTCCCCAGATTCCTCAACCAAACTCTTAGGAGTTATAATAGATAATAACTTTAAGTTTGATCTGCATATCAATAAAACTATTAAAACAGTTAATAAAAAACTTGGCTCACTATATAGGATCAAGACCTTCCTAATGCGATTAGCCAGAACTGTAATTGCTCCTACACATCTACTCTCCACCCTCCTCTATGCTTCATCTCTATTTACAAACCTCAGCAAAACTGACCTTAATAAACTTTCTAGCAGCTACAATCACATTGCTAGATTTGCTACTGATGCAGCCTACAGAACTCATCACTTTCAAAACCTAAATCTACTAGGATGGCTTGAACTGCCTAACCTATTTCAGGTTAACCAACTAATAGTTGCACAGAAGATCCTCTACCAACCAGATAACACACCCGTACTTAAAAACCTCATCACCCCCTTCAGTAACCTTAGTGCACTTCATTCATCTGAAAGACTACTAGTTCAAACTCTCAAATCCGACAACATAGCCGGAGAATCTATATTTGCTAACTCTGTTGACAAAACTTGGAATTCTCTTCCTGCTAATCTTAAATCTGAACTCTCTCTATCTCAGTTCAAGAAAAGTCTGATTCAGTACTTTAAAAATTATGGCTATGTCCTTGTCCTAATCCAGACTAACTGTAACCATCACTCGTGCACATGGAAGACTTCTGTCTACACTTTGTTTCTTAACTTATATATCCTATGATTTCCTTGGAGCTACCAGGTGAGCCTACTAGGCATTCAATACCCTATCATTCTTAAAAAGACTATCTAGAATTTTCCATCTGAGTAAAAATGTAATATTGTGTTTGTATACATCTGTGTACAAATCTTTTTGTGTTTATTTTGTGTTTTAAACTGTAAAAATGTAACAGTTTGTTGAATGTGTTTTTGGAGTTTTTCTCCCCAGGTCTCTGCTGAAAATGGACATGTATCCAGTCGGACTATCCCTGTAAACAAATGTAAAATAAAATAAATAAATAAATAAAAATAAATAAGAATATTTTGAATCAAAATTGGAACATTTTTAAGGGGGATGAACATTTATATAGTACACTAGGCCCTGGACCTCACTTTGCATATAAAATGGGTTATAATTTTAAGAACATCTTTAAAGTACCAGTTACTCTAACACATTTATCTGTAGAAAATTTGAAAGGAACTTGGAAATGTGGGATTTGTCATCAATGTCCTTTTATTTTGGAAAGGACAGTGATGGTTATTGGAGAACTCGAGGAGACCATAAGGCTAGTTCAGGGTAATTGTTCTACCAAGGGGGTGATATATATATATATATATATATATATATATATATATATATATATATATATATATATAGCGATATGCCAAGCATGTAATAGTTTCTATGTTGGCAAAACTGAATGCCAATTTAGAAAAAGGATATATGAACACATTCAAGCTATCTCCAGGAAAAACACCAATAATGCCTTATGTAGGAATGTTCAGTCTTGCCATGCCTTTACTAATTTTTGTTTTGGAATATTAGAAGTTGTCCCTCAGAATATAATGAGAGGGGTGACTGGGTGACATTAGTGGAGCATAGAGAATTACAGTGGCAGTTAAAATTAAATACTGTTTGGGGAAAGGGACTGAATTAATGTGTTTCTATACTACCAGTGTTAAAACACTGTGCTACTCAACTCTAGAATAATCTTTGTTTAGTCATATGAGCTCATGAAATGTTTTTATGGTACTATTTATATAAACAGTATTTGTATCATGAATTTTTTATGTGATTATTATTTTTTGATTTTAAAGAAGATGTTCCTGCATATGGCACTTTAACTTTTTAATAATGTAATTGGTTAGCCAATCATACATTTATGTATGGTTTGTTTAGTGTTTAAAAAGTCTGTTCTTTCACTGTTGGACAGTTCTGATGAAATCCAGTATTGTGGGACCGAAGCACTTAACTGTCTGAGGTTAATAAAGAGTTTGTTTTATTGAGCAATGCTGAGTTTATGGACTCCTATGGACATTATATGGAAGTTTGAGTTTGTTGTGTGAATTCCATGTTCTATAACTTTTTAGAAGCTGGAGTGTGGGTGCTCCTGTTGACTAATGTGTCTGTGTGTGGTTTGTACTTTAGTTCTTAATATACACATAACATATAGTTTGCTTATATTTGTAAGACAAGCATATGAATCATATTAATTTTCACAAATGACATATGTTTATTTACAAAATTTCAAATAAGCTGGGCTGGCAGTGCCGCAGAAGTATTTAGGAGTATGGGTAAAAAGGATACTGTTATGGCAGCTAAAGATATGTATGACCAGAATAAACAAAAGATAACAAAAAAACTGAGAAAATGGAAGATCCTGCCTATAGATATGGATACCAAGATACAAAGAGTAAAAATGTTTTTAGTCACTTTAGTTCCACACACAGGACAGGCACATTTTTATTAACCAGATGAGTAGCTGTGGATAGCAATTAATAAAGAGTTGAAGGATTTTATCTGGGAGGGGAGGAGGGCAAGAGTCGTGGGGGATAAGCTGATCCTTCCAGATCAATAAGGATATTTAAGATTACCGATTTGAATGGATATTTACAGCTACATAGTTAAGGCTTGTATATACAACACAAGCAGAAAGCTACAATTCAAAGTAGAAAGGGATGATGATGAAGCAAGGGGGAATTCAAGAAATAAGGAAAGAGTGGGATTTTGGATGCAGATCCTTAAGGAGAATAACAACAGTCATACAGGCAGAAACAATAGCAATGTGGAAGAAAGATACCCAGACAGTTCCAATAGTAGTAGGAGCAACAGATCTTATAAAAAAGAATTTACAGTCATATTTAGATACGTTACCAATACATGTAACTCCATATGAACTGCAGAAGGAGTCATTACTGGGCACATTGTGGGTGCTGCGAAGAGCATTACTGGTTGACATCAAAGACTGAAACAATACTAATTTCATGAACTTTAATCATACTTTGACTTAGGAATGAGGTCCATTCCCATCATGGTATTAGAAACCCAAATAACTTGGAGAAAATAAAAAGATATTACAGTCATAAAGTCGCAGAAAGTATACTAAGAATTAAACTAATACAGGACTGGAGAAAGAAGATTCTGCTTATAGGGATGACTTCAAATAGGGGTACATAGATCAATAAAGGGGGGCTGGAATTTACTGGAGGAAGCTGAAAAAAGAACCAAGGTATTAGGAACAAATAATTAGAGAGGGAAATGTAACAGAATGGGAAGTGGCCAACAAGATATTTGGACCTCAGGCTAGAGATTGCCTTTTCTATCAGGGATTGATATCAGTCTAAAAGCAAAAAGAAAGGGAAAACAGAATTCTAAGTGAAAGACCCACACTGGTTGAGTTTTTCATTGAATCTAGAATACAAGCTACTGCTAAAAAAGAGTTAGTTAGTACTGAATATAAAATATCACATGATAACTACAGGAATCAATCAGAGGAGGTCAGAAAAGACTGAAAAGAGAGATTAGATAAGCAGTTCACAAAGAAACAATGGGAGGACATAGGTTCATAGGTTCATAGGTTCATACTAGGCTATCTGCCCGAGGGCATTTACAAGCCTAGCCCATAGTTTTGTGGCTTACGCCACCCCTTTAGTATGGGGAACTATACCCATTATTTTGCTGTGCCTCTGTTGAGCAGTGACACTGAGGTAATCCCTGGGGTATATCTGCGATCTCCCATCCATTGGTCAAGATTTCTCTTGAACAAGGCCAGCGAGGTGCTCTGCCTCACATATACCGGGATTTTATTCCACAGCATAGGGAGTCTTTGGGTGATGAATCTATCCCTCCAGCACGTCCTATTAATAGCCGTGTCGAGGTTTAAGTCTCCCGCACTTGTGGCTCTGACGGATCTAGATTTTTTGAGGTGAAGCATATTCATCAAATCTGGGTTTGACATGGCCTTGTATGTTAGGCAAAGGTCACCTCTGAGCAAGCGGTAAGCGACTGAATAGAGCTGGAGTTCTTTCAGTCGGGCAGCATAGGACAGATGTTTGAGACCCTTTATCCTTTTGGTGAGGAACTTTTGTGGCCTCTCCAGCTGCTGCAAGTGTCGGGTCAGATACATTCCGAATGGGGCATTGTACTCAATCATTGGTCTGATGAGTGATGAGTATAGGGAGACTATGACCTCCCTTGATCTAGATGAGAATCCCTTGATGATAATGTGGGCAATGTAGAAGGTCTTACTAACTACTTTAGCTACATGGGTGTCGAATGACAGACTACTATCAACCTGGGTCCCCAGGTCCCTGATAACTTCTTCTGTGCTCAGTGGATTGCCACCTATTTGGTAGCTAGGGGTAACCTTGTTTTTCCCGAAGGGTATGACTATGCATTTTTTGGCATTTAACTTTAGGCCATAGCTCTGGCACCAGTTATCCGTTTCTGTGAGACCCTTCTGAAGGATATCTGTGTCAGATGTGTTTACTACTATGGCGCCCAGTTTGCAGTCATCTGCAAACTTTGTCAGCCATAACCCTCCTGTGTTTGCTTGTACTTTGGAAAAGTAGATGCCAAACAAGAGTGGGCCCAGGACTGAGCCCTGTGGTACACCACTTGTGACAGGCTTTGAGTCTGACATGGCGCCAGCAACTCTGACCCTGTGGGTTCTGTCACTCAGCCAGTTTGCAACCCATCTTGTGATGTATGGGTTAACATTTAAGCTGATGAGTTTTTCAATGATACCCGAGTGGGGTATTGTATCGAAGGCCTTTGCCAGATCGAGGTAGGCTGTATGGACTGCCTTTCCCTCATCAATGGCTTTGGTGACTGTTTCGAAAAAGTCAACCAAGTTTAGAAGGCATGATCTGCCTTTGACAAAGCCAAACTGGGATGGATCCAAAGTCTGCAAATTCCCTGTGTCTTTATTTATGAGGTCCATTATGATCCTCTCCATGGCTTTGCAGATAAGGCTTGTTAAGCTAATGGGCCGGTAATTTCCAGGGTCGGTGGAGGCACCGCCTTTGTGAAGTGGGACCACAGTTGCAGTGCGCCACTCCCTGGAGTGCGTATCCAGAGGTAAGACTATGATTAAACAGCTGTCCTAGCTGTGGGTTTAATTCCTCATTGAGTTTGTGGAGCACACAGCCGGGGACACCATCAGGTCCCATGGATGCTGTGTTTTTTGCTTTGGAGAGAGCAGTTCTCACTTGGGCGTTGGAGATGTTTGGGGGCTGCAATCGCTTGGTATAGATATCTCTCCTTTTGGGGAGGGAGAAGTTTGCACTGAACCTGTCAGCCAGTATGTTGGCAATGTCTGTAGGATCAGTAATCTTCACATCATTTTGAACTAGTTCTGAGCATATCTGGGAGTTTCCTCCCAGGTTTCTAACTTATAGCTAAAGAAGGCCTTATGATTGTCTTTTGTGTCTTTAGCTATTTGTCTCTCAAAATTTGCTTTGGATGATTTTATGAGAGCTCTTAGTTTTTACTTATAGTGATCAAGGGTGTCTTACCTTTTAAGGATTTTGCTCTATCTTGTAGTAGCTTCCTCCTTTTGTTGTAGAGTTTGTTTATGGCTGGGGTCCACCAGACTGGACGCTTGCCTTTGGTACAAAGAGTCTTTGTTTTGCTTGGGATTGCCTTATCCAAGCAGTCCTGCAGGTGCTGGTAGAAGGCATTTGTAAGTGATTCAGCGGCTTGAGTACTGTTTTCCATGGCTCGGGGCCTTAAAGGAGACCACACTAGTCTTTAGAAGTGTGAAGTCGGCTTTCGAGAAGTTCTTTACTGTGGTCTTTTTATTTCAGGTGGGGTGGGATGAGGACCTCCAGCGAGATTAGTTTGTGATCTGATCTCACCAGTGAGGGGTATACTTCCGGTGTTGAACATTGTGCTCCCATGTTCGTGATGATGAGATCAAGTATGTTTTCTCCTCTTGTGGGGATGGTGACTAGTTGTTCCATGGCATTTGAGTTTATGAATTCCAGGAACTTTTGGGCTAGGGTGTTTGGGCTTGAGTAGTGTTCCCAGTCTATATTAGGGTAATTGAAGTCACCTAGTCTGATGGTGTTTGGTGATACATTTATCCCCTCTAGTGTTTTCAGGAAGGCCATGTGAGGTTCCTGAGTTTGTGAGGGTGGCCTGTAACATGCTACAATTTGCAGAGCAGTCTTGCCTATGGTTGATTGCACCTGGATGGTCTCTGATGCATCGTGCGTTGCCACCAGTCTTGAGGTGTGGGTGTCTTTGATGAATATGGATACCCCCTCCTTTCTTGGTATTGTCTGGATTTTGGGGCCGGAACGCATGATAAGAGGTAAAACCTGATAGTGCTGGGGTGCTCTCAGGAGCCTTGAACCAGGTTTCTGTCACTGCACAGACATCAATGTTCTCCATACTGAGAAGGGCCTCGAGGGCGTGCATTTTGAGATTTAGACTTCTGGCATTGAGCAGCATTACCCTTAGTTTTTTTCCTTTTTTGTGTTCTAGGGTGGTAGGTTTAGAATTTGAGCCCTGCCTAAAAAAGGCACTATGGGGGTGGCAAGAGCCTTTGCCAATATCCGGAATCCCAGGGGTGACAGGTGCAAGCCGTCCCTTGCGAAGCAGCGTGGCTTGTCCAGCATGTCATCCCAGGCAGACAGACATTGGATCCCCTTTGAATGACACCAGAGTTTAAGCCAATTGTTAAAGCTGATCATCTTATCTCTGTATTGTGGCATCATTCTTGGTGAAGGTAGGATACTGCTCAAGGTCAGGGTCATACCTGCCTGGGCTACATAATCAGAGAGCTCCTCAATGTCTCTTTTCATGTAGTCCAAGGAGGTACGTCTCAGGTCGTTTACACCAGCGTGGACAATGACTGAGTCGTATTTGTACCTGCTGTTGAGAGACCTGAGTGCTTGCGTTATGTGGTGGATTTTAGCGCCCGACAGGCAGCTTACTGTGACCTTCTCCTTACTCAGTCTGGTGGCGGGACGCCAGTGTGTCTGACTATGGAGTCACCAATGACTAGTGTGTCTGGCATTGTGTTTGGCCTTAAGGGCTGTGACTGTTTGACACTCTGACTGTGAGGTCTGTGTGTTGCAGGTGTTGTGTTCTGAGGTGGTGGTTGTTTGGGTGTCTGCTTTGGTGGCCTCTGCTGTTTTGGTAGATTTTTGATCAGAGCCGAGTATGTCTTTGTGTGTTTATGTGTATGATTTGAGGTTGTGATGGTACTATGTGAGACTGGGTCTATAGTGTGTGTGGTAACCTTCTCCTCCTGACTGGTCTTGCCAGTCCTATGTTGAGAGAGCTCAGCCTCCAGTTTGGCCGTATAGTTGCATCTCTCACATGTATTTGTGTTTTGTGGGAGGAGGAGAGGGTTGTCTGTGTACATGAGGCAATTGTAACATTGCCTCAATATTCCCAGGTTCACCAGCTGAGCAGGAGAGGACACTAGCAACTGATCCCTCGACATGCTAGAAGGACTAGACAAAAAACTTTAAAAGAGATTCCGGGGGACGTGGGTGACCGAGAAATGGGGGTTTGCCTTTTTGGGGTGCTATCTATAAGAGTGCTGTATCAAGGTAATAAGTACTGTAGGAGCAAGTGCTAGGTTTAACAGATAGAGAAAAGTCTACTTGGAGTCAAGTAGAGATGATCTTTTTAGGTATTAGAGAAAGTGCTAGTAACAGGGATGCTTAAAGGTAAGATTGAAAAGAATGCACTCTGCAGTGTGCACTAGAGAAGTTAGATATGAAAGTAGGTAACTTGAGTTTTACCTGTTTAAAAAGTTAAGGTTTAGTGGAGAGTTACTATTTTTAAAACATATGAATTGCTCTCTAATAAGCAACAAAGTCTCAAAGATTTAGGATTTTTGCCTGGAAGTGTTTGCATATATAGTTTTATACCCCAAGCATACTCCAAGGAATTTTTCCTCTGGTAGATGGCACATGTTAGAGGTATAGTGGCGAAGAAAGAGGTATATCAGAGCATATGTTTTCAGAGTGTATTGAATTGGTAGACTTTAAAAATTCCATATAGAGTGCTCTCTCAGGAATAATGGGTGAGCAAATGAGTGTAACTAAAGAAATTGTAATTATTATTATTGCTGTTATTGTTATTATTGTTATTATTATTATTATTACTGTTGTGTTGTGATGTAGAATCTGAACTGCCTAGACATAGTAAGGCTTTGATAAATTTAATTCTGGTGGCTGCCAAAAAAATCAGTTAATAGAAAATGGAAACCATAGTCTAAATCAACCATACATGAAATAGTGAATATTGTAACAGAGATTAAAGAATAAGAAGTGAGATCTTTAGAAAATGGTAGAAGTAAATTACATAGAAATAAATGGAAATTATGAGAACAATACATGCAGAAAAAGGAGTTCTAACAGAAGGCAGGAATTGAACAATTTATGTAATGTTGGACTGATTTTATTTTATAGAACAATATATGTAATGGGTTTGTATTAATTCATCACAAACTAATTCCAGTCAATGGCTGTTCATCAAACACAAACCAGCAAATGGCTTTTCATCCAACGCTCACTTCAGCAAATGTTTTTCTAAGAGAAGTGGATTACTTGTGCCCCATACCAACTGTAACACAAACTACAGAAAACACAAAATCGCTACAAGGCACTTTCTCAGGGAGACTGTAAAGAAAACGAGCTCCATAAAATAGTGTCAAAAAACTTTATTGTCTGCTTTCATCCGTAAAGGACTTCATCAGAATACAAAAACAATAACTACAAACCTATTTATACTTCTTAGAACCAATAAAAATTCCTAAATAAACAAGTACCTCATTAAAGTGTAAAACCATTGATACAAAACATATCATTAAAACCAACAGTAGAAAAGAAAACACAAGAGAGAAAAAAGAGAGGAAAAATATATATGATATAAACATTTATGTACATTTTGAAATTTTTAACCTTCTATCTTAAAAAAAAACATTTTATATTAACAATTTCATTGAGGCCAGGTGGCAAATCAGCCAGTAATTTAAGTTGCCATAAAGCTTCTTTTTGTTCCACCCTGGCCTTAAAATCCCCTTCTTTTATCACAAAATACCCATTCTATAACAATAAATAGAAATTTCTTGTAAGAAGTGCAATTTGTGCATGTTTATCAAGTGCATTATTCTTGTTTTTAATTTTAATAGCATATATGTTTTTTTTAGCCCTCATTTCTAAGCTTCTGGTTGTCATGCCTATATAATAGGCACTACATCCAGAGTGTACACTCACATAAACAACACATTTGGATTTACAAGAAAAGACTCCTGGTATAGGGATTACTTGATTAAAATGATCAATACTTAAATAGGGTCCTTCTAATAAATATATACAGATAGGGCAACCCCCCACATTTGTACATACCTTTATCTTTTTTGTGACAATGTGTCATAATTGTAGCTCTTATTTTAAAACAAAGAAATAATAAATTCACTGTCTCTATCAAAACATTATCATCTGTGATCAATCTGGAGGCCTTATAAATTGCCAGGTTCCTATTGAATTGTCAACAGCTTAGGTTGTTGAATGCTTAATCATCAACACCTAAGCATCAAATGCTTACAATAGTGAATGGCCACATCATCTAAGTCTTTCCTCGGGAAAGAATTTGCATGGCCGTTATTGGGGATTTCCCCTTTCCCCAATGTAGAGCGATCTCAGAGTTGGTATATTTAGTTAGGGGGGTGTGGGGGGCAAAGCCACCACTATGTTTGGGTGTGTTTGTGCATTTTGTTTACAGATGGCCACCCAAATTCTTTCCCAAGGAAAGAATTCGATGATGTGGCCAATTGCTATTGTTAGCTTTTGACACTTAGGTGTCGATGCTTTAGGGTTCGACAACCTAAGCTGTCGATGTTATGATATAGACGCAAATTGTCCTCTAGTTATATTATCTTTCATAAACTGAGGATGGTTACTGCTGGGATTGGTAGGACAAGCAGTTGAAATTAAAGAAAAAAGACACACTCATTTCCCTCCTATTTTATTGAAACCTTTACAAAAAATGTATAGAGCCAATGATGTCTCTGTAGCTTTATGTTGTCTGGATATGTCCATAGATAGCAGATCAATACAGTCAGTTAGTTATTGAAGACAGCTGGAAAATTTTAGAGGGTAATCCTGATCTTATTAAATGTATTGGGTCTACCCTGAAATTTGTTTATAGGAATAGTTGGAATTTGAAGACTTTATTGCAGAATGATGCTTCTAGTAATATTATTTGTCACAAAAAAGATAAAGGTATGTACAAATGTGGGGGTTGTCCTATCTGTAGATATACATTAAAAGCACCCTATTTAAGTCTTGATCATTTTACTCAAGTAATCCCTAAACCAGGAGTCTTTTCTTGTAAATCCAAAGGTGTTGTTTATGTGAGTGCACACTCTGGATGTAGTGCCTATAGCATAGGCATGACAACCAGAAGCCTGGAGCTGAGGGTTAAGGAACATTTACATGCTATTAAAATTAAAAACGAGAATAATGCACTTTATAAACATGCAAAAATTGTACTTCTTACAAGAAAGTTCTATTTATTGTTATAAAATAGGAAGTTTTTGATAAAATATGCAAGGGTTTTAAGACCAGGGTGGAACAAAAAGAAGCGGTATGGAAACTTAAATTAGGGGCTGATTTGCCACCTGGTCTCAATGAAGTTGTTAATATAAAATGTTTTTTTTAAAAGATAGAAGGTTAAGAATGTCAAAATGTACCCAAATGTTTATATTATATTTTATATATATATATATATATATATATATATATATATATATATATATATATTTCTTTTTTCTCTTGTTTTTTTTTTCTTTTCTACTCTTGGTTTTAAATATATATTTTGTATCAATGGGTTTATGCTTTAATGAAGTAATTGTTTAATTGGGAGTTTTTATTGGTTCTAAGAAGTATAAATAGATTTGTAGTTATTGTATTAGTATTCTGATGAAGTTTTTATAGATGAAAGTGGACAATACATTTTTGATGCTATTTTTGTTTTCCTTCCAGTCTCCCTGAGAAAGTGCCTTGATGTGGTTTTGTGTTTTCTTTGTTTTTACCACTAGTCCTCTGCAGCATTTGTTATTTTTGTAACACAGACTGCATTATATCAAACCCACCAAGGTGGAGGGAAAGACAGCCCTAACTCCATACCCACCTACATATATATATATACCAACTCTGAGATTGCAGTACACTGGGGAAAAGGGCAGATTTCCTAATGTTGGCCAACTAGCTCCCTTCCCTTAGGAAATGTTTGCTGAAGTGAATGGTCGATGAATGGTCAAATGCTGGAATTAGTTTTCAACAAATTAATATAGACCCCTATGTAATGTATAATGTTTGTAAATGTGAACTTGTTAGTATGGTTTGATTACTTTTATATAAATGCAAGTTTGCCGATGTCACAAGTGATAATTCAATAAAGGTGTTTTTTAAACAAGAACAAACAATTGTGTTAGACGTGCACAATAGTAATATCTGATCATTGCATATGAGTGGTGCTAGTGGGTCAAAGGAAACTGATATTTCCTTTTCCACTGATTGCAATGTATTAAAGGGGTCACTAAATGGTGATAATGACTGACCCTTCTAATTTAGATTTAGTAGATCTAGAAAGACCAATAACCAAAGTTGTCACACTTGTGAAAAGAATGAGATGAATAAATTAATGTGAGCATTATACCACAATAACAAAAAGATCAGACTGTCTTAATTTAGATCATAAGCCTGTCACTTTTAGAGGCATTAATGAGGACAGTTTAATATGAGTGGCTCAATGGTGAAACCTGCTGTCAGACCAAAATGTAAAGTTGATAAAAAATGATTTACTATATTTGCACTACCAGTATTGAAACCTGGGGGCATCAAAAATAAAGTCCAAAAACTGATTACAGTTCAGTCAAACCACCACTCTGTCATAATTCAAGCTAGTGTAAACAATCTTAAATCCACTCTACTGAATCGCCTGAAAAACGTAGTAGTAGACATTGTTGAAGATTAAGTAGAATTTGCACTAAGTGAAATTATTTCATCTCTATTTTTGGCAGATTACATGTTTACTAAGGGACATATGTTCAACAATTGGCTACAGCAACTCTTTATTGTTTATCATTTAAAGTTAATAAAATACTGGGAAGACTGTGTTTATGACTATAGATTTTTCCAAAGATATGTTACATCTAAATAGATATGGTGATTCTTATGTTTCCAATGTAATAACAGCATACCTAAAGCATTTTTAGAGGTAAAATAATTGGGCAGTCAGTTAGATCACACAATAGATCTGATATTTTTTGAAGTGTTTACTATCACCATTTAGGTCATAAATTTAATGAATGTTTTGTTTGGTACAAGAAGAAAATTATAAAATAATTGCAATAGTTGAATCATAGAACTCCTTTTGCTTTTAAATAAAGGATTACGTTAAATATGATGACTGAGGGAAAATGGAATAGGAGGTGGGGTCACTATGTGGAGGCACACACCAGTGTCATCTTTTTTAGTTAAACATGAATCTGAATGGGAATGTATAATAGCAAAGATTAAGGATAAAAAGAGTAAAAATAACTTTCATATCATCTTGTGTTATTGTAGCAAAGGCATGGACAATATGACACATTCTGAATATTTGTGTAACTCAGAAAGAATCCTATCCTGGAATATAAAAATATTATATTGCTGGGTATTTCATTTACCAAGACTGTCATGGGGTGATCTAACTAGTATGATACACTTTGAACAAAAAATATGAATATAATATTGATTAATGGTATGACACAACTTGCCACTGAAAGTACCAGAGGTGAACATATGTTGACTGTTATCCAAAGCAATCCAGACCTGATTAAAAATGTTAAGACAATGATGCCCCTTGAGTTTTCTGATTCAACAACATTTGATCTTAAGTATAAGTTAATTTTTAACATAAGTTCTCAAAAATATAATTTTTGTCTAATTGATTATAGTATACTGATGCATAACAATCAAGATAGGTATTGGAATAAGTTACTTATGTCACAGTCTTTCTCTTATGCATACGGAACACTTGTAGATATACTGTCTTCTAGTGTAAAAGCAACATTGTCCACTTACACTGGAAAAAGTAATTACCCTTTATGGTGGAACAGGAAGTTATATAGAATTCTTAGGAAGAAGAAGAAAAAGAAGAATAAACAGTGTAATTTGCATAAAAAATATTTCAGAGTTAGGATTAAACACATCTATAACCAAGCATGTAAAGATTTAAAATTTAAAATTAGAGACATAAGAAAAAAATACAAAGTCAAGCTAGTCAATGACACATCTAATAAAAAAATCTTTTTATAATTATATTAATTCATTAAAGAACAATTCTACAATAACTGATTCATTTAAATTAAATACTTGTGATGAAAGTGATCCCTGGATTATATCCAATGAAGTTAACAGATTATTTGGGTCCAATTATAATGACACTGTTGTTTTATGTAAACACTATAATCATATTAAACATTATGGTATATACCCTATATTTACTGAAAAAATGAATCTAATAAATCTTGAATAAAATTAAAAAGTCATCACCTGTTGGTCCAAATTTAATTCCTGGTATACTATAAATTAACCGTCAAAAACACATTACTCTCTGAATTATGCAATATTTTCAATCCAATGATATATACCAGATGAGAAGAACATTTCCCATATAACTCTAATTTTCAAAAAAGGAAAGAAAGATTCTATTGAAAATTATAGGCCAATAAGTTTAGCTTCAATAAAGGGTAGTGTTTTGAGAGATGTTTAAATGGATTACTTTATAAAACAGGTACAAATCTTTGTATTATTGCTATAGAACAACATGGGTTTATTAAGAATATATCTACATTAATTTAATTAGTTTCTTTGAACATTCTGCTGTTTGTTGCAAAAAAAAAAAATATTCTTGTTTCCCATCTTTCCTGACCTAGAGTAGTCCAAATACAGGCTTTGCTGTATTCTGGACTTTTGGAAAGTTCCTGTGTTGCCCATTTACTTTCTTGGATAAAGGCAGGCTTCTTTGTTCACCAGTGGCAGTGGGAAGCTTAGAGCAGCCTAGCTTTCCCTGGAGGAGTGTTCCCAGCACAAGAATCTGGCCATTGGCCGTTTTGTACCAATTTCTAGCTCTTTCAAGTCCCCCTGTATAAAACCCGCTTTGGCGCGGTTTTTGCGCTTGTTACTACTCAGACAAGCTCCTTGTGGTCCTGCAGAGTGGTGCTAGCAGCAGAGAGGCTAAAAGAGCGACTGCTAACCTGATAAAAGTGTTTTTTCCTGCTACTACCTGGGCAACTGTCCGATCTAGCTAAACTGCAAGTAATTCTGCTTCTTGAACTGTTTTAAACTGTTTAAAGTTGTTTTTGCACCTGCACTTTTAAAGTTTGCCCTGTTTATTGCATTTACCTATTGAGGCTACACACTCAAGTGCGCTAGCCTGTGTTACATATTTATTGCATTTTCCTGCTGTTTATTGCAAAAAAGAAAAAAAATATCCTTGTTTCTCATCTTTCCTGACCTAGAGTAGTCCAAATACAGACTTTGCTGTATTCTGGACGTTTGGAAAGTTCCTGGGTTTCCCATTTCCTTTCTTGGATAAAGGGAGGCTTCCTTGTTCACCAGTGGCAGTGGGGAGCTTGGAACAGCCTATCTATCCCTGGAGGAGTGTTCCCAGCACAAGAATCTGGTAGTCTATTGGCCGTTTTGGGCCATTTTCTAGCTCTTTCAAGTCCCCCTGTATCAAACCTGTTTTAGCATTGCTTTGCGCGATTTTGCGCATAGTGCAGCATCATTGAGTTTAAACCATTCTCGGCTCCACAAAGTCTGCTCTTCACTTTTTCCCTTACAACTGATCTAGTTCTCATAATAAACACCCTATTCCCACTCTAAAGCCTGGCACTTGCTCACTAAAGCAATTAAATAAGTCAGTACTAAAAAATTAAAAGCACTACACCCTCACAAACTCCCCTTAAGTACTTTGTTCCCCATTGGCCCTTTTTTCAATTATAAAGGAATTCCCAATACTATTCTAGCATGTCCAAAGGTCAGTTGTCAATCTCCTCTCTGGTCCAGCTGGTGAATCTGGGAATCTTGAGGCAATGTTATAACTGCCTCATGTACACAGACAACCCTCTCCTCCTCCCAACAAATTCCAGCACATGTGAGAGATGCAACCATATAGCCAAACTGCAGGATAAGCTCTCTCAACTCAGTACTGGTGTAACCAGTCAGGAGGAGAAGGAAACCACACTCACTACAATTCCAGTCTCACAAAGACCTACCACGACAGCAAACCAAACACATAAACACACAAAAACATACTCGGAGGCCCTAAATAAAAATCTGCCTAAGCAGCAGAGACCTCCAAAGCAGACACCCAAGCAACCGCTACCCCAAAACAAAACACATGCAACACATAGCTCACAAAGCCAGTGTGCCGAACAGTCACATCCCTTAAGGCTAAACAACACACCTGATACACTTGTAATAGGTGACTCTATCGTCAGGCACACTGATGTCCCACTCACCAGGCTGAACAAGGAGAAGGTCATGGTGAGCTGCCTGTCAGGCCCTAGGATCCGCCACATAACACAAGCACTCAGGTCACTCCAAGGTAAGTACAAATATGACTCAGTCATCATCCATGCTGGTGTGAATGACCTGAGATGTACCTCCCTGGACTACATGAAAAGAGACATAGAGGAGCTGTATGAGCATGTAGCCCAGCCGGTATGACCCTGACCTTGAGTAGCATCTTACCCTCACCAAGAATGATGCCACAATATGAAGACAAGTTGATCAATTTCAACAATTGGCTTAAGTACTGGTGTCATTCAAAGGGGATCCAATGCCTGTCTGCCTGGGATGACATGCTCGACAAGCCACGATGCTTCGCTAGGGACGGCTTGCACCTGCCACCCCTGGGCTTTCGGATATTGGCAAAGGCTCTTGCCACCCCCATAGTGCCTTTTTTAGGCAAGGCTCAAAAGACAAACCCACCTCCATAGGTATCACAAGGGATAAGAAACTAATAGTAATGCTACTCAATGCCAGAAGTCTAAACCTAAAGATGCACGCACTCAAAACTCTCCTTAGCATGGAGAACATCGATATCTGTGCAGTAACAGAAACCTGGTTCAAGGCTCCCGACAGCACCCCAGCACTACCAGGTTATACCTCATACCATGTTTTTCGGCCTTAAAATTTGGACCGAACCACAAAAGGAGAGGGAGTATCAATATTCGTCAAAGATACCCACACCTCCAGGTTGGTGGCACAGCACGAAGCATCAGAGACTATCCATGTGCAACTAACAGTGGGTAAAACTGCCTTCCAGTTTATAGCCTGCTACAGACCACCCTCACAAACCCAGGAACCCCACTTGTCCTTCCTGACAACACTGGAAAATATGAAGGTCTCTCCAAACACCATTATATTGGGCAACTTCAACTACCCTAACATAGACTGGGAGCATTACTCTAGCTCCAACACCCTAGCCCAAAGGTTCCTAGAATTTATAAACTCAAATGCTATGGAACAACTTGTTGCTACTCCCACAAGAGGGGAAAACATACTGGACCTGATCATCACCAACATGGGGACTCTATGATCCAGACCAGAAGTGTATCCCTCACTGGTAAGATCAGACTATAAACTAATCTCACTAGATATTCACATCCCGACCCCAGCCCCTGCCCAGAAAACCACAGTGAAAAACCTCTCTAAAGCAAATTTCACACTCCTCAAAACCGAGGTGAAATCCTTCAAAGCCCCCGGGCCTGTGGAAAATACGGCCCAGACTGCAGAATCCTTTATAAACGCATTCTATGAACACCTTCAGGAATGCATGGATCATGCAATCCCAAATAAAACCAAGACCCAATCCTCCAAGGTTAGGCGTCCTGTCTGGTGGACCCCAGCCATAAACAAACTATACAATAGAAGGAGGAAGCTACTACATGATAGAGCAAAATCCCAAAAAGGGAAGACATCTCTGATCAGTATTAGCAAAAAGGTACGGGCACTCATAAAATCGTCTAAGGCCAGATTCGAGAGAAAAATTGCAAAGGACACTAAGGATAATCACAAGGCTTTCTTTAGTTATGTTAGGAACCTGGGTGGGAATTCCCAGATATGCTCAGAATTAGTCCAAAATGACAAAAAATACACCAAACCCACAGACATTGCCAACATCCTAGCTGACAGGTTCAGCGCAAACTTCTCCCCCCTTCCCCACCAAAAGGGCAAATATCTATCCCAGCAGAGTGCTGCCCCCCTGACATCTCAGATGCTCAAGTAAGAGCCGCCCTCTCCAAAGCAAAAAACACAGCATCAATGGGACCAGACGGTGTCCCAGGCTGAGTCCTACATGAACTCCAAGAAGAACTAAACCCAAACATAAAACTACTGTTCAATCTCAGCCTTACTACAGGATATGTACCCAAAGAGTGGCGTACAGCAACAGTGGCCCCTCTCCACAAAGGTGGTGCCTCAACGGATCCTGGAAACTATTGCCCCATAAGCCTGACTAGCTTGGTCTGCAAAGCTATGGAAAGGATCATCATGGACCTCATAAATAAAGATATTGGGGACCTACAGACACTGGATCCTACCCAGTTCGGCTTTGTTAAGGGCAGATCCTGCCTCTTAAACCTGGTCGATTTCTTTGAAACAGTCACCAAGGCCATTGACGAGGGGAAGGTGGTCCACACAGCCTACCTGGACCTTGCAAAAGCCTTCGATACAATACCCCACTCGGGTATTATAAATACGCTCACCAGCTTAAATATAAACCCCTGTGTCACTAGATGGGTTGCAAACTGGCTCAAGGACAGAACCCACATGGTTAGAATTGCTGGAGCCATGTCAGACTCCAAACCAGTTACAAGAGGCATCCCACAAGGCTCAGTCCTGGGACCACTCTTGTTTGGTATATATTTCTCGGAGGTACAGGCTAACACGGAAAGACTGTGGCTGACCAAGTTCGCAGATGACTGCAAACTGGGCGCCATAATTGACTCTCAAGCCGACACAAGCATCCTACAAAAGGGCCTCATAGAAACAGACAACTGGTGCCAGAACCATGGCCTCAAGCTAAACGCCAAAAAGAGTATAGTCAACCCCTTTGGCAAAAACAGAGTGCCCACAAATTACCACATAGGTGGTAATCCATTAAGTACGGAAGAAGTAATTAGGGACCTGGGTACCCAAGTTGATAGCAATCTCTCATTTGACAACCACGTGGCTAAAGTGGTTAGAAAAACATTTTATATAGCCCACCTAATCATGAAGGGATTCACATCTAGATCAGGGGAAGTCATCGTGCCTCTTTAATCATCCCTCATCAGGCCCATAAATGAGTACAATGCCCCTTTTGGGATGTACCCTACCAGACATCTGCAGCAATTGGAAAGACCCCAAAAGTACCTCACCAAGAGGATCAAAGGGCTCAAACAGATGCCATATTCTGCCCGGTTAAAGAAACTCCAGCTCTACTCAGTGGCATACCGCCTGCTCAGAGGCGATCTGTGCCTAACGTATGAAGACATGTCCAACCTGGAATTAATGGACATGCTGCACCTCAGAAAATCCAAATCCCATCGAGCTACATGCTCGAGAGACTTGAACCTCAGCACTGAAATAAATAGGACATGCTGGAGGGACAGATTCATAACCCAGAGACTCCCTTCACTCTGGAATAAAATCCCAGTCCAGGTTAGGCAGAGTCCCTCATTGACTCTCTTCAAGAGGAATCTTGATGAGTGGATGGGAGATTGTAGGTTTACCCCAGGTATCACTTCTGTGTCACTGTTAGACATAGGCAGAGTATACTAACCTCAAAAAAGGACATAGCAACATTCATTTAAAATGGGTGGCGAAAGCCAAACACATTCTGGCTAGGCTTATAAATGCCCTAGGGCAGATAGCCTAGTATGAACCTATGAACCTATGAACCTATATAAGTGAAACCTTAGAGCAAGGACTATCTCCAGGTGTTATATTTCTGGACTTATATATGTCTTTTGATAGCCTACCATTTCGTATTGTTAACAAATGTCTACAAAAAAGTGAACAGCAATATTGTGAGAGGGATTATGGAGTGGCTAAGAAATAGATCACTGTGTGTCAAATTTAAAGGTATTATGTCTAAATTTCTGCCTGTATGTTCATTTGTTCCACAAGGTTCAGTCCTGGGTCCTGTTTTTTTTTAAATGTTATTTTCAACAGTTTTGCAAACTAAAGAATTTTGGATACAAAAATGTACCAGTGATTACAAAATTGGTTTTATGATGCAAAATTAAAACAATTACTATGCTTTGAAAGCATATATGAATACATTAATGGTATGGGCTAAATCTACAGGTTTAAAGTCTACAGTGAGGATTACTATTGAATAATGCCAGACATTAGAACTTCATACTTATTATTCAGAAAATGCATGTCGATGCAAAACCTGTTGTTATATTAACTTAAGTCTTCTATGTGGCAGCATGCATGAATGGGTGTTCCTTCATTGAAGGTTGTGCGTTAGGCCCGGCAAGCCAGCATGTAAAAATCTACTGCCAATCATTAGCGGACTGGAGTTCCGCTGTGGCGACCCCTAACCGGGAAAAGCCGAAAGACACAAACAAGAGTAATATTTAACATTGCCTCTGATTGTGGGCATTTGTCCCTCTGTTATTCTTTGACTTTCTCCCTGCTGATGAAAATCAGTTGTATCTAAAGTAGAGTGAGCTCAAAAGAAATAAGTTGTGAAGGAGAGTAACAAAAAGTCCCAGGATAAATGAGATAAGGACTGTTCAAGAGTAGAATACTTAAAGGGCTCCAAGGATAGAATATTAGAACACATAAACATGCTCCGAGATACAAGTGAAGTTATCATAGGAAGTAACGGCAAATTTCTCTGAAATATTTTATTCTGGGTTAGTTTGAAGCATAATCATATACAAAATTATCTCAATAATCATTAAGGAAAGGACATAAAAGCTAAGGCACAGAGGTGTTTTTTTTGGGGGGGTTTAGTTACAATTATTATTGTATCACAGCTGTGGTTTTTACTAGGGCAAGAAAAAGGAAATATTCTAAAAGGAGTGTATATATCTAATCTGAAGCAAACTGATTTTTAGAACAGATTCAGAACAGAAAGTTGGTTGTCAGGCAAGAGAATCATTGGCCAATGGAGAGAATAAATGGATGAGGGAGAACCTACGATACACAACAAAGTGCTATTGGTATAGAGGGCTGTACATTAATTGCATTTATGAGGAGTGAGTACAGACAGGTTAAGCAACTGGACTGAAATGAAACTGTTGTAAGAGACAGGGTCATTCTAAGAAATGGATTGATTATTCTTCTATAAAAGAGGTGAATATGGGATTGCAGATAAGATGCAATGCCACTGCACTTGGCCTTTTAAACTTTTGCTAATAATACTGCATTGTGTTCTAGTCCTCCCCATATAAGGTCAATGATTCTGCTGTTATAAGTATGCTATTAACAATATTTGCCAACTTAAACCTTGGTTATATGGTACATAATGTTGACAGGAATCCAAAAAGAGCCATGAATACTAGCATCAGTTGTAGTAACCAAAGCCCAGTTATGACAGACAGGGATTAAAGTTTAAAAAGTGGGGCTGCTGGTGAAAATTTTAAGATCCCAGATGTGAATACAATGTAGAGATAAATAAATCATTACAGCCCTTCCCCATGGTGATTTGGTCAGAGGACTGTGTGATTAAGAAAACAATAAGATTAGATACTGCAATGTAACTGTATAATGACTTAGTTGCTTTAGATTGGCTGATATACATGAAGTTTAGCAGAGATTTATGGCAGGGATGTAGTCCTTTAACTTAATTATTCTGCATGCAGGAGTTAATGACCTTACAGTACCCCATTGTTACACATGTATCATTCAAAGGTATACATTCTACTAACAAAACATATAATGTTGGTCCCTGTGAAATATTGTCTTCTTTAGATTTCAGTAATTATCAGTTCTCAAAACTGGTTGATAGAGTTTTGTGCTAAAAATGAACTGGACTTGATTAGGAATTTGGACAATGTCAGGAATAAAGATGACCACTTTGATAAGGATAACTTTCATCCTTGTTTTACTAACAGCAACTTTCTTCTTTAATATGTTGACTTAATTACTCCATACTTGTTATAACTGAAGCTTGACAATGTGATGATATTTGGATTCCAGTATATCATAAATTTGATTGTGTTAGAACTAATACTGGAAGTATGTAAAGATTAGCTTAAAAAGTTATGTTTTTTCTTGGGGTGGGGGTTGTAAGCAAAGTTTAAGGATCATGGCGTGTTACAGAAGTCCAAAAATGAACAGCAAAGAAGACCTTCAGTATACTGAATGGCTTAATGGTATACTTAATTTGGAGACTCTTATTATGTTTGGGGACTTTAATTAACCCAACATTCATTGGAAACCTAGTACCTGTTTTACTCTAATTAAACATGAATTTCATGATCTAATTTTTGCAATAGATCTTCATCAACTGATAAAAAATGGTGAAATCATTTCTCTTGACAATTTAGGTAGCTCAGATACTCTTCATTTCAGTTTTCAGTATGAACAAATATAAATTACTTAAAGTTGATCAAAACTTCTTATATCTGTTCAAAAATAAATGAATGTGATATGATTAAAGACATAAATAAGATTGGTGCAGCATTAGTGAGAATAATGTTCCCCAGTGCTGGCATGGAATCAGGACCTGAACTACCATCTTTCTTAAACATGCTTAATGATATAGTAACTGTGTTATCATGGATGCATGGAATGATGCAATTATTTTCGTTTAATTTTAGTTGTACCACCTGTTTATTGTTATTTAGCTGAAATGAATCTGTAAAATGTTTATTAAACACATTAGCCAAGTACATACCCATTTGTGTTGATTTATCAAATGAAACAATCAAGCAATTGATTTGGGAATTGGTGTTGGTGTTGCATATCTGGATTTATCAATGGCATGTGACAGTGTTTCTTACAATTTAATCACTGAATCTGTGGTTAAGTTGAATATAAACCCTTTCATTATTGAATGACTTAGATGTCGGTTGGAGACATCATGTCTACTATTCAAATACGGCTACAATTCATTCTGTTGAATACTGACTTGGTTGACATATGTATTGCTGTCTTTTGTGTGTTTTATTCAACACTGTTTTTGTTGAGTGCAGGGTTCCACAGGGTTCTAGGCCCAGTTTTGTTTAATCTTGTTTTCGTACTGATTAAATTATGTAAAACTTATCGGCTGACAAAATATGATAATGATATAAAGACTGGGACTTCTCACCAGCCCCCTCGCTCCACCTTACTCATGTGTGTTAACCCTAACACTGTCCAAGCCTCAACCCCACTACACATTACCTTATGAAAAAATATTTTCCTTACTAATACCACTAAGCAATAATGTACAACACTAAAATTATCCCCTTACCTACCAATTACTCTAACCTTAACCTGCACACAGTTGCACACACACACTCGCACCTCTAATGCGAAAACTTGTGGTATGTCCAGAGACTTCAGCATTAGCACACACTGCCACATCCTGTACACCAAAGTACTTCCCAAGTATAACATGAGAAAGATGACATAACCACATTTGTCAATGTCTGCATGCATTAAAAAGTATTTGAATAAAACACAGAATACGGAGAAGTACATTCGGCTGACTAAGTCAACATTCAACAGAATGAGCTGCAAAATGTATGTGTGTGTGTGTGTGTGTGTGTGTGTGTGTGTGTGTGTGTGTGTGTGTGTGTGTGTGTGTGTGTGTATATATATATATATATATATATATATATAAATGGTATACAGTATGTTACATTGATTTTAAATTAACCTACATTTTACACTAACCTTTTCATTTGCTGTTTTTAGATCAAAGTATAAACATATTCAGTGAAACTTTTCATTAGCAGCAGCATCTCATCTGGTGCATATATTCATCTGGTCTCTTCAATGGCCTTCCAAATCAAAAGTACTTAAAAGGGCTATTCTGTATGAACATGTGCTTTTACTTTCAGGACAATGCTTCAACACTGCAATTATTCTAAAAGACAGAATTAAAAGAGCCTCTCTCTGCAGCTCTCAACTATCACAGTTTGCACATTCTGTATTTTCATAGATTCATAGCTTCTTACTAAGTTTCCAAAGGTTACATTGGTGAAGTTCATCCATACCACATATACCTGGTAAAAATTTATGACCTCCCATTCAGTCATCCAAACTGGTTTTATAGGTTGCTAGGAAAGCTCTCTGCTTCATAGGCAAGATCAGCCTGTTTCTGAAATGGGGTATATGTTAACTTAGGTTTCATTTGGTTTTGTTGGTATGGTAGTATAGGTTTAGGTCTCTAAAATGGGGTGTTTGCTTTACCTATTTATTTATATTTATCTATTTATTTATGTTCTATTTAGATGAAGGAGTTCAAAGAGTGGTGGAGTAGGGTACAAAGATCTTTCTGGTGAGGAAAAATTGAGGTCTCACAAGCTAGTTTAGGTACTTAGCAAGGTACATGCTGAAGGCCAAATTATATTTAATGATGAGTCCAATAAAATGGGACTATAACTTCACTGGACCTTCATGAGATACCATAAAGGATAGGTTCCTGGAAGGTATAACAATTTTCTAACCACCACAAATACATTGTGGTCAAAGGGGAGTCTGTGTCAACATACATACCCAAGTCCCTGGTGACTGTGTTAGATTTAAGTGGAATGTTATCTGTATTCAAAGCAAAAGTAATACTAGATTTACAAAATGAAACTATGCTACCTTCTATTTTGTATAGCTTGTCCTTCATGGTATCTCATCAAAGTCCAAAGAAGTTGTAGCCCCACTTTTTTTTCAGCCTTTATTAGGTCTGTGATAAAATGAGAGACTGCCAGCCAAGCCAGATCGAATTTTGTAAATAATTCTGTCAATGGAAATATTAATATGATCTGCATTCTTGTGTTACAAATGTAAGAAAACTGTGTTATGTGCTGAGTTTCAAAAATGTAACCACAGTGCACCCTGCTGGAAGAAATCTGATAAGTAAAGGACTTTGCAACTGTGTGTGATCTCAAGCTAGTAGATAGGATGTCTGCATGGAAGTTCTTTCTATTGTCTTTAGACAGAGATAATTACCAGGTTTCACATGTAAAGTGTCTTTAATTGATGTGACTTCCTGGCAGCTGCAGATCACAAAGAAATGTTAACTTTTAAGTTCATGTCTTCAGACCTGTTTGCAACTTACCAGCACTGTGACTTGCTCTGTAAGTAGGATTTAGATCTTAGTATTTCTCTTAGAGATAGATAGAAATACCAAAATTAGTCTAGCTGTTTTCTATATTTATGTCAGACTGTCCTGCAATGTTGTTTTAAAGTATTTCCTGTGATTTCTGAACTCTCGATTGTCACTGTGTTGAAGTAATGAGTATTGTCTTGTGTTTTTATTTATTATTAAATATTTTAAAACTTTTAACTGTGGCTGTTTTATGTAAAGATAATTTAAGCTCTTAAAGTACTTGCATGTATTTGGTGATACTGTACAAGCCACTCCAATAACCTTAACCCTGGGCCACACTTACTATTATTTGGATAATAATAACATTGCACAGTAGAATTGGACACTCTTTGGTAAGGGTCTTTAGAGTAGCTGATAAGAATAGTTGGCAGTGATTACTACCTTATAGCCTGAGCAGAAGGGGGCATAGCTAGTGAACCTGTGGGCCAGCCTTCCCCAGGAGTGTCTGTGAGTTTGTATATAAATCAAATCTCAAGAGTGTGTGTGTGTGTCAGCTACTTGAGCAGAGACACAAAGCACTGGTTGGACAGAGAGCATACTGGAGGTTTTGGCTTGACTACTCGGCTGAGATCTGTACCCTATAGCTGTGCCAGTGGGGAGTCTTATTAGGGATCTGGAGAGAAAGGAGAAACCAGCCCCAGACTGACTGTAATCTCTGTGTGCTCTTAAGGGAAATTATACTTTACTGTGTGTGTACTTGTTATCCTCCCAATGTGGACACCCCTTACTAGTGCTAGTGGTAAGGACTGAGGCTCATTGATCATTGGGCCAGTGCACAAGTCATCACATATTAATTGTTTGGCAGTGGTGGGATAGCCACATCAAATATTAATTGTTTGGCAGTGTTAGGATATCCACATCAAGTATTAATTGTTTGATAGTGGTGAGTTAGCCACATCACATATTAATTGTCTTGCAGTAGTGTGGACAGTGAATTCTTGTAGCTTGTGTACAGTGATCACTGAACATGTTTTTGTACTCTAAATCAGCCATGCAGTGAACATTCAGAGTTCAGATCACAATTGTTTTATTTCTTTTGTTAGCTTAGTTAGTCAGGGAGAACAGGCAAGCATGTCAGCAGAGGAGTATGGCAAGCTGACAAGGAGCCAGTTGGCTGACATGTACCAGGCTAAGGACTGGTGCATGGAAACCTGACTAAAGCAGACATGATTGCAGCTTTAGTTCCAGCTGCATCTGAGACTAGCAACCAGGAGGACAATCAGATGGGCCGTGGAGATGTACAGCACTCAGAGAATGGACAGTTGAACCTTTCTACAGAGGACTTAGAAATCCATCTGGAGCTAAAGAGACTTGAGTTGGAGGCTACACATTTGGAAATAGAAGCAGCAGAGAGACTGAGGCATTGAGAGAGCAAGGAAAATGAGAAACTGTGATGTCTGCAGGCTGAGGAGAATGAGAAATTGCTATGCCTGTAAGCTGAGGAGAAGGAGAGGCACAGGCAACATGAAAACAAGATGCTGACTCTTTGCCAGAGTCATGGAGGTAATGGGGAAGGGAGTAATTGAACCCCAGAAGCAACAAAGGTCAGTACATTTCTTCCACAGTTTACAGAGGTGGATAATTTTGATAGTTTCATTCATATGTTTGAGAAGGGATGTAAACAGTATGATGTTGACCAAAGGCTCTGGGTACTGTTCCTGACCCCCTTACTCCATGGTAAAGCTGTAAATGTTCTGATGTTGACTTTTTAAACTTTAGTGTTGTAAAGAACTGTTTGCTAGAATTTTTTAATCTAACACCTGAAGCTTATAGGAAAAGATTTTGTGAGCATAGACGCAAGGCAGATGAAAGTGTGTGTGAATATGTTACTGAACTGAGCACTTATTTTCACAGGTGGATGAGTGGATGTCAGGTCACCAATTTTGAAGGGCTGGTAGACCTTTTGGTGAGGGAACAAGCCCTTTGCACTTTGCCTGAGGACATGAGAATCTGGTTAGCTGATAGACAATGCTCTACTGCAGAAGAGTTGGGGAAGAAGAGAAACCTAAACATAGCAAGCAGGACATCCCTGCACAGGAAAGGGACACCCAGTGCTGCTCATTGGTCTAAGGGAACCCATGGTGGGCAGTCCAGACTGCCCCAACAGAATCTCCCAGTAACAGGGGGAAGCCACTAGTCTAGATACACATCCAGGAGCTAGGGTTAAATGTTTTGAATGCAACCAGTGGGGCCATGCGGCATATAGATGTCCATGGAGGCAACATGAGGAAAAAAGGTGGGAGAGCCAGTAAGTGGGAATGATAAAATGCAATAGTAAGTTGTCTTGAGTGAACAGGGGTACCAAACTACAATCCTGCAGATGTCCTGATTGGGAAGGATTTTGATGAGGCAGTACCATGTGTTCATGCAGTTACACGCAGTCAGGCTTTGAGACAAGCATGTGAGTCTGGTAGCCTGGGGGAGACTCAGACAGACTGCACACCTGCAGCCAGGACTGGTGAGGTGGCTACTTCAGGGAGGGGGCTACTCTGTAGCAGTGAGACTGATGGTGAGCCACAGCTGCTTGTGGGTACTGATGTTCCCTTCGACAGAGTTACTGCAAGGGCAGAGGTGAGTAGTAGTACCCAGGCTGACAGTGAGGCACCGTTGTCAGAGGATACAAGACTTCCTGTGGAAGGGGAGCTGGGAAGGGTTACAAATAGGGAGTTGAGACAGGCTCAGCTCTCAGACCCTACATTACAAGGCCTGAGGCAGGTAGCTAGTAAGGTACCTGATTCTCAAGGGAAGGGGAAATCTGTATACTGGGACAAAGGGCTACTGTATAGAGAGTGGATCCCTGAGGGAGGGCTAGAGGGTGAGAGAATACAACAGTTGGTAGCGCCTACAGCCTACCATCTGTCACTTCTAGCCATAGCCCATGATATTCCTTTTGCAGGTCATATGGGCATAAAACATACAAAGAGATGAATTATGCAGAACTTCTATTGGCCTGGGATTTCCAGAGATGTAACAGGGTACTGCAGGACCTATGAACAGTGCCAAAAGGTAGGCAAGGCAAAAGACAAGGTGAAAGCTCCTTTGATGCCTTTGCCTGTGATTGAAGAGCAAATTCAGAGAGCAGCTATAGATATTCTTGGGCCTCTGAGTACCCCAAGTTCCTCAGGGAAAAAGTATATCTTAGTGGTAGTAGATTATGCTACAAGATACCCTGAGGCAGTGGCTTTGTCCTCCATTGAGGCAGAAAAAGTGGCAAATGCATTGTTAGAGATTTTCAGCAGGGTAGGTTCCCCCAAAAAATACTGACTGACAGAGGTGCCAATTTCATGTCAGACCTGCTTGCTTGTCTGTGGAAGTACTGTGGGGTGAAGCATCTAAAGACCAATCACTACGATCCCCAGGCTAATGGTCTTGTTGAAAGGTTACACTTTACACTCAAGTCCATGCTACAAGCATTTGCAGACCAGTTTAAGAGGGAATGGGACAAACATTGGCCCCATCTGTTATTTGCTTACAGATAGGTTCCCCAGGAATACACAGGTTTTTCACCCTTTGAGTTGGTGTATGGGTATAGAGTGAGTGGGTCTTTAGATTTAATCTGAGATGAGTGGGAGGGTGAGTGTGAATCCCACAAGGAGTCTGTTGTGGTGTATGTCCTAAACATCAGGACAAGGCTCAGGGAACTCATGGGCTTGGCCCAGGAGAACCTGGCAGAAGCCCAACAGCAGAAATAGTTTGGTATGACAAGAATACTCGAGCTAGAGAGTATGCTGTAGGGCAGCAGGTAATGGTTCTCATTCTTGTCAGACATAATGAGCTGCAGGCAGCTTGGGGGGGGGGGCCCTGCAAGGTGGGAAGGAAGGTCAGTGATGTTAACTACATGGTGGAACAGCTAGGCAGGAGGCAGGAGCACAAATTGTACTTTGTTAACATGATGAAACCTTACCATGACAGGGAAGCCTTTGTACTGAGTATCTGCAGTGGATTGCAGGAGGAGTCTGAGGGAATTCTGATGACTGATCTCCTCAGTGAGGCTCGGACTGACACCTCAGTGGAAGGGATAGCAATGTCCCAGCAGCTATCTCCTACCATGGTTCTGGAAATCCAAGCAGTGTTACAGGAGTTTGGAGACATGTTCACTGGAAAACGAGGGTGCACCCACCTGGTGCAGCACCAGGTGGATACAGGACTCCAAAGGCCTATTAGGCAGGCCCCTTATAGGGTGCCTGAGAGAGTCAAACAGACTCTGAGGGAGGACATACAGGAAATGTTGTAACTAGGGGTAATTTAGGAGTCCAACAGTGCCTGGGCCTCCCCTGTTGTGCTGGTGCCAAAGAAGGATGACAGCACCAGGTTCTGTGGGGACTACAGGAAATTAAATAGTCACACAGAGTCAGATGCTTACATCATGCCTAGGACAGATGAAGCCCTAGAGCAGTTGAGTGGGGCTAAGTATCTTATCAACATTGATCTTACCAAGGGTTACTGGCAGGTACCCTTGACTCCCATTGCTAGAGAGAGGTCAGCCTTTGTGACTCCTTTTGGCTTGTATGAGTTCACAAAGATACCCTTTGAGATGAAAATATCCAGCAACTTTCCAGAGGCTAGTAGATCATATCCTAGCATGCGCAGGAGATTTTTCCCTTGCTTACCTAGATGATATTGCCGTCTGCAGCCATTCCTGTGCAGAGCACATTCAGCATGTAAGGGAAGCACTAGGCAGACTACAGAGGGTAGGGTTGACCATTAAGCCCAGCAGATATCAGGTGGATATGGCAGAGGTCTCCTACCTGGGAGATAGAGTGGGGAGTGGTAAGATCAGGCCAGAACCCACCAAAGTGGAAGCCATTCAGGCATGGACTGCACCTGTTACCAAAAAGTAGGTGAGGCCATTCTTAGGGACAGCAGGGTACTATAGAAAGGTCGTCCCCAGTTATAGTAGCATAGCTGCTACCCTCACAGACCTGACAAGGAATAACAGGCCAGATAAGGTAGTGTGGACCACAGCATGTGAGCAGGCATTCCAGAAGCTTAAAAAGACTATGGGAGGACCCCCTATGTTAGCCAGTCCAGATTACAACAAAGAATTTGTTGTGTAAGTAGATGCTTTAAACCATGGGGTTGGGCCTGTACTTAGCCAGATTTCTTCAGAGAGAGAAGCACACCCAGTGGTTTATCTCAGTTGTAGGATCCAACCAAGGGAGGAATGCTATGCAGCTATAGAAAAGAAATGTCTAGCCATAGTGTGGGCACTACAGAAACGTAAGCCTTATCTGTATAGAAGGAAATTCACTGTAGTTACAGATCACCATCTCCTAACATGGTTATATCGCGCCAGCCAGCAAAATGCCAAGTTACCAACGTGGAGCCTAGGGTTGCAAGAATATGATATGTCAGTGCAGCATGGCAGTGGGATTAGGAATGCCAATGCAGATGGGATCTCAAGATGGAGAATGGGGTAAGGTATACCCAGATAGACTCAATTCTCTCAAACAACATTTCTTAAGGGACACTTGCAAAACTAGCTTGAGTTCTCAGGGGTAGAAATGTGATGAACTGAGAGGCTGCCAGCCCAGCCAGATAGAATTTTGTAAATAATTCTGTGTCATTTGAAATATTAATATGATCCACAGGCTTATGTTACAAATGTAAGAAAACTGTGTTATGTGCTGAACTTCAAAAATGTAACCACAGTGCACCCTGCTGGAAGAAAGCTGATAAGTAAAGAATTTTATGACTGTGTGTGATCTCAAGCTGGGAGACAGGATGTCTACAGCTGGAGATTCTTTCTATTGTCTTAAGACAGAGATAATTACTAGCTTTCACATGTAAAGTGTCTTTTATTGCTGTGACTTTCTGGCAGCTGCAGATCACAAAGAAATGTTGCATTTTAAGTTCTGTGAGCCTGGGAAACTTAAGCAGAAGTGACAAGAATGATGTAATCTGAAATGACTCAGTAGTAATGTGTATTATCAATTTAAGACCTATCTCAAGAGAAAGAGATTGCATTTTGTATTTGTCTTCAGACCTGTAAACAACACACCAGCACTGTGCCTTGCTCTGTAAGTAGGATTTAGATCTTAATATTTCTCTTAGAGATAGATAGAAATACCAAGATTAGTCTAGCTATTTTCTAGATTTATGTCAGACTGTCCTACAATGTTGTTTTAAAGTCTTTCCTGTGATTTTTGAACTCTCTATTGTCACTGTGTTGAAGTAATGAGTATTGTCTTGTGTTTTTATTATTTATTATTAAATATTTTAACTGTGGCTGTTTTATGTAGAGATATTTTAAGCTCTTAGAGTACTTGCACGTATTTGGTGATACTGTACAAGCCACTCCAATAGCCTTAGCCCTGGGTCACACTATTTGGATAATAATAAAGTTGCACAGTAGAATTGGACACCCTTTGGTAAGGGCCTTTAGAGTAGCTGGTAAGTGTAGTTGGTGGCAGTGATTACTACCTCATAGGCTGGGCAGAAGGAGTCATAGCTAGTGAACCTGTGCCAGCCATCCCCAGGAGTGTCTGTGGGTTTGTATATAAATCAAATCTCAAAGTGTGTGTGTTTGTGTGCATGTGTGTGTGTGGAGGGGGTGTCAGCTACTTGGGCAGGGACACAAAGCACTGGTTGGACAGAGAAGGTACTGGAGGTTTTGGCTTGACTACTCGGCTGAGATCTGAACCCTATAGCTGTGCCAATGGGGAGTCTAATTGAGGATCTGGAAAGAAAGGGAGAAACCAGCCCCAGACTGACTGTGATCTCTGTGTGCTCTTAAGAGAAATTGTACTTTACTGTGTGTGTACTTGTTATCCTCCCAATGTTGACTCCCCCCCTCACTGGTGCTAGTGGTGAGGATTGAGGCTCCTTGATTACTGGGCCAGTGCATGGGCGTCACAAGCCCCATCATTAAATATAATGCACCTTTCAGCCTGTACCTTGGCAGACACCTAAACCAGATTGTTGAGAGATGTCATTGTGTCCTAACCAAAAGATCTCAGTATTCTTAGATACTATGGTAGACTAAAAGCTATGACACTTTACTCAGTCTCATACAGAATCCTGAGGGGGGGATTTCTGATTATCATTCCATCTTTCCATGTTATGAATGGCACAGCACTCTTTAAACTTCTTCACCTAAATACAACAAATGGTAAAGCAAATACCCTAGAGACCTAAACCTACACCATTATATCAACAATACCAGATGATGCAACAGATATCTAACCCATTTCTGGAATAGGCTACCCTTAACTATCAAGCAGAGTATTTCTCTTGCAACCAAAGACAACCAGCCAGGTTTTTGCCTTGTGGTTTTCATATTTCTCTTGCAACCTTTAAAATCAGTCTGGATGACTGGATGAGTGATCACAAAATTTTGCAGGGATATGTGAAGAAAGTCTGCTTAATGGGTTACACTGTTAGTTTCCCACCAATATTGGGGGATGTGGCTGAGTTTCTTGGTTGCTTCCTTTGGCCATAAGCTCAGTAAGAACATTTGAGCCTATGAGCAGTAGTCAGAAAATCCTTCTATTTAGTGCACTTAATACCTAAAGGCATATCATCCAGGTCAAAAGTTATCATCTCTCTATTTGCAGCCCTAATTAGACCAATTATTGAGTGTAATGTTCCCTAAAGGATTACTTTTCCAGACATATTAAACAATGGGAAAGGCCCTAAAGGTCCCAGATGAAGAAGTTTGGTTACCTAAAGTCCCTGAGATACCTGGAAAAGCTTGAAGTGCTATTCCCTTACTCAGTTTCTTATAGTATCTTGTGGGAGATCCATTTCTTGTGTTCTGCACCATTAAGTTGCTCATCCTCCTTGATCTGCTGTATTTTCGCAAGAAAAATGGTTCCACTAATAACAGAACTAGGGGCTTAAATCTCCACCAGCACATAAATAAAATGTACTGGAGAGGCCAGTTTATTACGCAGCGACTACCCTATTTCTGGAATGAAGTTCCCCTGCAAGTTAAACAAACTGACACCCTAACCACCTTCAAATTAAATCTGGATGATTGGATGGGTGCCCATAAAATTTCATCAGCGCTGACTTCCTTTGCCCTTCTTGAGAATGGGGAATACAGCATGAAGGTGGGTATTGGCGAGGTGTAAATGATCTTGTGACTCAACTGAATTTTATTCACTATAATCCTATAGAAAGTGGCATAGTGGATAGCTTTGTTGCCTCACAGCAAGAGTTTCCCCAGTTCAGTTCTCAGCTGGGGTGCCTTCTGTGTGGAGTCTGCATGTCTTCCCTGTGTTCACATGGGTTTCCTCCTGGTGGTCCAGTTTCCTCCCACATTCCAAAAACATGCAGTAGGTGGACTGAACACTGTAAATTGGACATAGGTGTGACTGAGTGTGTAAGTGTGTGGTATGGAAGAACATCCATGACAGGGCTAGCCACCCAGTGGTGTGACCCTTGGCTCTACGTGATTGCCATTGTTGAAGTGACAGCCTGACCACGTGTGCAAAAATGGGAAAGGGGGTTGTGGTTAGATGGATGGATACCATGCACATATAAAAACTGAAATAAAAGAACAAATGCCAGATTTTCAGCCTAAATATATTTATTGTTATATATAGAAATAATTGGTGTCAGTGTTTTATTAATAGATGGCATAATATAAGTAATCTTTTGACATAATTAACATGACATAATTAGAGCAGAAATCTATTAATGAAAAGAAGCCAAGGAGAATAAGGCCAGGTTTTAAAAGAGGATTGTTAGTGGTAGAGCTCTAACTGCACTGTGACCTGATGTCACAGATATATTATATATGTATATCTATTCATATATATATATATATATATATATATATATATATCTATATGGGTCCATGTCATATGGTCGACTGTTCATTTGACTGAAAGTTCATTTGGTCGACAGTTCATTTGATCGACAAGAATTATAGGTGGGGGGCTTCACCCCCCACACCCCCCAATGTGGGGGGCTGTGCCCCCCACCCCCCCTAACTATATATAACAACTCCAGGGTCGCACAACATTGGGGAAGGGGGCAAATGCTTGTCGATCAAATGAACTGTCGACCAAGTGAACTTTCAGTCAAATGAACAGTCGACCATATGACATGGACCCATATATATATATATATATATATATATATATATATATATATATATATATATATATATATATGAGGCTACTTCACATGGCTGAAACTCAAAATACTGAATTTCATTTGACTGAGACCACAATACCTAACTTTCAAAATACTGAAAACTCATTTGACTGAGTCTCATTATACTGAAAGCATACAATGCTGAATTTCAAAATACTAAATTTTAAGCCATAGACCTGTGACTTGCTTGTAATAAAAAAATATTACTGTAACTTAAATTGCTGACTGTCAGAATACCAATATTAGTTTAGAAAGTAGTGTTGTAGTGTTTCTAAATGTGGGTATGTCTCTTTACATTTTTATGCCAAGTATCTAAAGTAATATGGCGGACATTTTGTGTGCTCACGGCAGTAGTGGCAGTGTGTACAGTACTGCAAGGTAAGTAAAAGGTATATGCCCCTTTACCCACTGTAGTACAATCCTGGAGTTAGTATATATAGTTGGGGAGGGCATAGCCCCGCACATTGGGGAGTGTGGGAGGCATAGCCCCCCACCTAGTTTGGTTTTATATTGTCCGGTTTCTGTTACGAGGTGAAGTAAGCACTTTTTAAGTTTTGCAAATAGTCATTGGTGTTGTAAGTGTGCACGTCTATGGCTTAGAATTTAGTATTTTGAAATTCAGCATTTCAAGTTGCAGTATAATGAGACCCAGTCAAATGAGTTTTCATTATTTTGAAAATTAGGTATTCTGCTTTCTGCGGTGGTGGTGCTGTAGTAGTGTTGTCGCCTCATAGCAAGATGTTGTCCCGTTCGATTCTCAGCTGGAGCGTCTTCTGTGTGGAGGCATATGTGAATGGGGCGTGCCTTCATTGAAGGTTGTGCGTCAGGGCTGGTAACCCGGTACGTAAAAATCCACTACCAATCATTAGCAGACCGGAGTTCCGCTGTGGCGACCCCTAGCTGGGAAAAGCCGAAGGACACAAAAGGTATCATGGTTTCATTCAAATGAAATTCACTATTTTGAGTTTTCAGACATGTGAAGTAGATCCAGATATATATGTCTGAAAAATGTATCTTGTAGCAAAGTTGCATGTCCAGTTTTTCTTAAGGTGTGCCTTTAAGGAGTCTCCGAACTCATGTTTATTGGAAACTGAATTTACCTCATATGCTATTCTATTCCACTTCTTGCTGGCATAAACAATGAATATACAATCTTCAAACTTTTCTGAACCGATGTGGATAGGTATTCTTATGAAACATATAAATCCCATTAGTATGGTGATACTAAAAACATGCAACAAACTGGAATTAGGCCATAAAGACGAATGGAAACCAGTAGATATAAAAGGATAATAACCTGACTATAATGCTGATTCATTCTACTAATATTTCAGATCTCTTTTTCAAAAGTATACCCAATTCAGAACCAGGTTACTAGTCCCGTTTGTTCAAATGAAGAATGGGTGGGGAAAGAGCGATCTGTGTTCATGCCCTAAGCATGCATTTGTAACATAAAACCATTGTTTTATATTACAGCAGAAGTACAACACTTATCAGTGGTAGTATTTTTGAGCTGAAGTAATAATATACCAAAAGGCATATGTCTATCTTTCTTGAGATTTTAGTATTGTTCTGAACTTGAAGGACAACATTTGAAATTCTACATTTTATTAAATTAGCACACGTTTAATATAAACGTAGTCATGTAATAATGCTTTTACATTGTTAATTGTTTCAGCATGACTGATAATCATTAATGCATTCTGACTCAATCACTGTAGAATTACTATAGCAATACAATGATGCAAGTCAAGGTCAAAAGTCATTAATTTACAACTGTGATTCAGAAAGATACAATAACCAATACTTTTCTAGAAAAAAAAGGAGGCCTTTCCTAAGACTTTAATTAATTCTTGCATTCCACAGTGTTTTCAAAGTACTAATATTTTGTTAATGGCAAGGACAACAGGTAAAGAACAAGGGAGAATTTTATGACCTCGAATGAGATACAATTGATTGGTATGAAAGATGGCACAAAGTTCAACTGCAGAAATATATACTATTAGCAGGCATGGCTCCTGAAATCAAAAGAAGTTAGAGAAGACATATTACAGTGAATGAAGTTAACTACATCAGTGCTTTGCAGCTGCATGGTTTTCACTAAAACGTAAGAGTGCTTCATGTGTCTCTTTAAGTACTCCAAGCACACTCATTGTGGTTTTCTCACTCACTGTATTTCTACATTTGAGTACCTACTTCACATCTATTTAGCTAGCAGACTTATTACTTAGCTTTGCCATCATCACACATGCTGGTATGCTAAAAATCTGAAGACACCCCCTTTTCCACATCTGCTGTTTTACATTTCTAGTCAAATGTTTGTAGTAGCTGTTTAGAATACTGCTGTGGGCTGTTTTTCCTCAGGAATAAAGTCACAGAAGTTAATAGTACAGCAGTTGAGTTGCATTTACTATTAGTTACCACCCACCCCCTTACATTTTAACATACTGTATTCTGAAATTGTTACTAATTCCTACATTATGCTTTTTCTATAGTATCTCAGCACTCGCACATGCAACACTTAAATATATAATTTCTCTTCAAAAATATCAGACATCACAGAACTATTGAAGACTTCATATTAGTGTTGTCGCCTCACAGCAAGAGGTTCTCAGGTTCGATTCTGTCTGGATCATTTTCCCTAGGCCTCTGCTGAAAATGGGGTCTGTCCCAGCTGGACTTTCCCAGTAAATGAATGTTAAATAAATAAAAAGCAATAGATGTAGCAGAGGTTAGTTAAGGCATTTGGAAAGAGTTCTATGAGAGTAAACAAAAATACTACTTATGAGTCCAGTAGAAGTGATGGCATGTTTATCAACCCAAAGCTTGCACTGAGTTTTTCTGACAGGTTTTCAAATGAATGAGCTCCTTTTATTACCACAGTAGATACTTTAACCAGAATAATGAAACTGTCTACCACAAAAGACACACACACACACACACACACACACACACACACACACACACACACACACACACACACACACAAACCACATATGCACACACCAAAAATGAGGTCTTATACTAATGTTTACTGACACAAGGCTCTTTTTTTCTTTTATGGAAAGAGAAGCATTCAATAATTCAATATTCTGTGACTCCCTCTATATAGTCATGTGATTTTCTCTCTGCTTTGTCCTACCATTTGTGATTCTCTCTTCTGATTTTTCATGATCAAGATGTCATTTCTGTCTCTCTCTCTCTCTCTCTCTCTCTCTATATATATATATATATATATATATATATATATATATATATAAACTACATTCTGCGACAGTGTCAGTGCATAATATTTTACAAAGGGTTTAAAAACTTAAAAAGTATCAGCCATTATTCAGAATACTACATATATAGTGGTATTACCGTAGTACTTTGAAGAAATGGAAGTGTTTTTTTTTATTATTTTCATTACCAGTCTTATAACTTCTAAAATGGTCATTGTACTGGCCCTAGAACATCTGTAAGTGGTCTGGTGTTCCCCAGTATCATCTGCTCTAGTGGGTATTATTGATTTCTTAACAAGTGAGTGAGAGTCTGTAGCTGGGATCCTCCAAACAGCAGAACTGTAGTTTCAAAAGTGAACCAATATATATATTAAGTCCGAAGTTCTGACCTCTCAGAGTATTCATCCTGTTTGGAGACTCAGTGATATCTGAACTGGTCTGAACTGGTATATATTTATTTATTTATTTATTTCCAGTTTGATGACCGGGGAGGTCCACTGGGCTCAAGAAGCCCATTTTCAGTGGAGGCCCGGGGAGAAAAACTCCACATTACATAGTAAAAATAAGCAAAATGTAATATTATATAGTAAAACTAAGCAAAGTATAATACCAAAATAGAAGAACATACATTACATACTTACAGTCTAGATTAGAGAATAAGTTGAACAGAGGTCAAGTTGTACAGAGGTTGTAAATGGTTATAAAAACTAAAATTTGTAAGATGGCAGTAAATATAATTTTCCCCCAGAAAAAAGGGTGAATAAAGGTCGAAAGTATATTATATTATTTACAATGTATACATTCTTGATATTGATGTATTCAGAGAGAGGCAGTTGTATAACAGAAAAATGGAGTGCATACATTACATTTTAGGTTAGGGGTGCATTGATATTCTTTGTTAAATAGCATCAAAATATATATGTTGGCAGAAGTGAGAATCATTCCTGGAGGGGGGAGAGAGAAGACAGATAGCATACTATTTACAATATATACATTCAAGATATCGATGTGAGATTATGTTATATGCAGAGTGAGGCAGCTGTATAGGAAGTCAGTATGGAGTAGAGTTACTTGTAGTAGAGTTATTATCAGGTTAGATAGGTAGAGTGCAATTACATTTCCAATTATGGGAGAGGTAGGACTGGAGCTGGGTTTTAAAGTGTTCAAAGTTTTTAGAAATTCTTAGAGAGAGAGGGAGAGAATTCTATTTTTTCGCTAAGGAAAAGGATAGGAGAAGCTGACCAGCGGGACAGTTTAGTTTGTGTACACTAATTAGATTTTGGTGGGCAGATCCTAGAGTTCTGTGTGGGTGTATGATGGTAAGATGTTTGTTAGTGCTGGGCATTTAGTTGGTTTAAAATTAGCTTGTGGGCTTTTGTGAGTTGAAGGTAGTCAAGGTAGTTGGGAATTTCTAGCCAATTTAGCAGGTGGAGAGATGTACAGTGGTAGGAGGAGTATTTGGATTTAGTGGCGAATTTTGAGATTTTGTTGTAACAGATTTCCAGTTTGGAAGAGATAGAGGAAGATAGGTTGGTTGGTAGGGGAGCGCCGTACAATAGAGATGGTAGTAAGCAGGTAGTGGTGAGTGTTTGTCTCGTAGAAAGAGAGAGAAGGTGGGAGTTTCTGTACAGCATGCCAAATTTCTGATGTGTTTTCTTAATAGTTAGCTGAATACAAGTATCGAATTTTAGGTGTTCATCAATAGTAACCCCGCGAAGTGTAGCAAAAGGAACAACTTCTATGGTGGAGTTGGCATGACAGATAATATTGAAAGAGGTTTTGTCAAGAGGGAGGGATTTTGAGGGACAGAATAGTAGAATTTTGGATTTGTTGGCATTTAGAGAGAGGTGGTTTTGAAGCATCCAGTTCTCAGTAGTTGAGAAGGCAGTTTGAGTTTTTGCTTGGAGCTCTGGGAGGTTAAAAGCGGAGCAGGCTAAAGTTAAGTCGTCTGCGTATTGTACTATCTTAGTGTTAGGAATGGCTGCATAGAAATCATTAATAAATATATTAAAGAGCATTGGACCGAGTATGGATCCTTGGGGTATGAATCATGGGGTATATATAAGTAATGAGGCTATGAGGGCACAATACCCACAAAGGGAAATGAATGGAGTTCAGGGATTCTCCTGCACAAATGCTTAAACTGTTTAACAATAATTTTTAAAATGGTATATTTTAAGTTGCAGATTATTTTTGAGGTTTTTGGACATGTGCAGTCAGCTCTTGCACGTCTAATAGGCAGCCCTTATGTAACATACCAGGGATGGCTGCTCTAAATCTGCACACCATGAGGATATTAAACATTAGAAATTGCTATTCTGAATTACTACACCATCATTATAATTTTCTACCCATCTCTGCTTACTTAAAAATATGGTGATGTTGAGATTGCTGACCCTAAGGCATATACCCACTGTTAAATGTTACCATGAGAAGCTGGAACACTCTTTTTACCTACTTTAAGTATGCATATACCAGAAAAAATAATGAAGAGGTTTCATTAATGATTTTACGACTGTTGAACTTTTGAAAAAGGGACAGCTTTAACTAATATGCAAACTCAGTCTAACAATTGTATGAATCTTCAACCTTTATTGGCTTGTAGTCTTATAGTGGAAACAAATTAATTGTGAACATCATTATGAGCAAGATGTCCCAGTACGGAGTTTGCGTTTGCCATATTGGTACCATGTTTCAATTCAAAGGTTGTAAGATGTGCAGGGGATCTATGGGCAGATTGGTGCATAGTTTCATAAAACTCACATGGAATCATTTTATTATTCTGAAGTAATTATTAAAAGGAACTAGTACTGGGCGTACTTCTCAACTGTCCAGATTTTTGCAGAATGTCCTGATTTTTGCCTCATATTTTTGGCCTGTTACTCATAAAATGTATGCATTTCTAGCAAATTACTGGGGAATTAAGTCACTAAATAATAACATGCATTTGAGTTTCAGACTTTACTTCATATCCTACAGAAAACGCATGCTAGAGCAAGTCCTGCTATTGTAACAACTTTCTATGTTTATATGAGTAATATTTAAAATCTGTCCCTATTTGTGAGTCTTTGTCCTGGTTTTGCTGTGCTAAGAAGTTGAGAGATATGCCTCCCTCACATATTTTTTAACATTTCCTTTTACTTTAACCAGTGACTTTAGTCCAGTGAAATGCATGCAAGTGAATTGTCACATGTAATATTTTCAGGAGCTGCACAGCCAACCTTGACTTACAGTAGGTCAAATGTGTTATGCACATTGTCCCTTAAGGACAGGGTGGGTGATGGTGCCTGTGATAGCAAAGAAGTGTTACCACGTGAGCTTGATGCTAACTTGCTTTGATGACATAACTTACTGGATGCAGGTGATCCTACAGATATTGATCTGATAATGATAACCTGGTTTAATGACGTCACGTGGCCTACTGGATGCAGGTGATCCTACAGATATTGATCTGATAATGATAACCTTGTTTAATAACATGGCCTACTGGATGCAGGTGATCCTACAGATATTGATCTCATAGTGCTGTATGACTGTGACCTCGACTGAGAGGTTCTACTATGTGGAGATGAATGTTGATGAGGGCTATCTACTTCTTTTGTGTTATGTCCCCCACACTTTTTTCTGCAATTTCCTGAGAGTCACATGGTGTGTGTCCTACTATGCCCCCATGTATCCAGACAGTACCTCATCCTCGTCCCTGTCTCCCACTCTTTCCTACTTGAGACTGCTGGGTCCTGACTAGTGTATGCATGGAAGCAGAGATAGCTGCTGTGTATGCCACTGTACTGCACATAAGTGTGACCATGGCATTATCCCTACTCTTTACTATTTCCATGTATTGGTGGAAATCCTCACATACACCCTGCATTAGTCTGACCATCTCTAGATATAGTACAGTGACAGTGGACTGAGCCAGAACAATGTCCTGGCATCTGCTGCTGGGTTGCCAATGTTTTTCATATTTCTAGAAGTAGTGTGACATGTGCTTGTGTCTGGCACCCCTTTGCACAGGTGTTACAGTGGACATTGCTAACTCAGAGACTCTGCCAGCCTCCTGAAGGTAGTCCTGTAGTTGAGGAAAGACTGGTGTAGAGGTACATAGGTTTTGTCCCTGTGCAGCTTACAATATAATGTCCTCATTGACTTTGTGATCCTCTGTCACTTCCTGCACAGTTGTGCATCTGTTGTGGGGTGTGTGATCCTACCATTAAACTTGGTGACTGTGCCACTGTCCTCATAAAACATAACCATATGTTATCATCATCAACAGCCATTCTGCTGTCCATTTCTTCCATCTGTGGAACTGATCATTTCTGCTGCTGACCCTTTGGAGGATTTATTGATGACATTATTGCTGAGACCTTGGAGCACAGTAATCAATGCTGTGCAAAGAGCTATGCATGACATGTATCTTGTACATACATTCCACCTTTATAATGGGCAGAAATGGAGGACTTACCTGCTGATAGGAATTATCATGTGTCACACGTAAGCAGTTAACCTCATGAGTAATCTTCATTATATGAATTTGTCATGGTGGATGCACTAACCTTCTTGACTGGAAGTCTTTGGTTGCTGCTGAGGTAAGTAATTGCCTCTGACTATGCCTGTGTCATCCTTGCTGGTGTCACAGTCATCTCTCTGTATGCAGAGTACGTATTTATTATTGGGTGTTAAAGGATTAAATGTAGGAGATCCCCATGGGTACTGCTACTTGCTACTGCACTCTATCTTGCCTTTGCTCTGGCATTTCACACCATGTCATTGGCCCTTTTCCTGAACTGCATCAACATCTGATTCCTCCGCCAACAGTATATATATATATATATATATATATATATATATATATATATATATATATATATATCCAGAATCACTTAAACCCATGCCTTTGCTCTCTCAGTTTGTCTTGGCCTACCTTTTCCAAAAATGTGCTTGCCATATGTCCATGGGGTCCCCCATAAGGTTACTGTTCTCCTCAGGGATGAAGTTGTCTTTCCGCTGTCCAGATCTCTGCTTCAGTATCATACATTCACCTGAAACAGCTTGCAGAAGTACCCCTAGTGAAGCTTAATTTCATCATCCCTGTGGCAAAGCACTGAAAGCATCTTCCACACATGTAGTCGTATTTATCTTTTCCAATTTATTATCCAAATTATAAGAAACATATATTCTGTCTCATCTTAATGTATTCAAAATACATGTAAATAAAGATAATATAAGAAATTATAATTAACAAATTTATTAATATCTTTAAGATGTAATACCTCAGTCTAATTCCTTGTGACATCTGAAACTATACAACCTGAAAAAAGATGATGACCAATGTTAGTTTAAATTATTCACTGCTCCCACCAATCAACACCTTCATATCTCACCACTGTCAAGCAACCCTTGGGTTATTATACTCCTATAGCACCCTGAATATTTTATACAGCAAGATACAACATCTCTCAAAATCCTGCCCTCTGAGGGCCTCAATATGTACCCGCTACATATGCACCCATTAGGACAATAAAAGAGCCATGCCAATTCCTGAGCATTAAGTGAAAGGTACCATTCTAATAATGCTTGCTCATATGGCCATGCCATGCCTGAGCATTAAGTGAAAGGTACCACTCTAATAATGCTTGCACATATGGCCATGCCATGCATTGAGCATTAAGTGAAAGGTACCACTCTAATAATGCTTGCATTATAGGGCAATTGATCTTCATGAGCACTTGCATGAATCATTGTTTTTGTATATTAACAGATACCGGCATGACTGGAAGTCACCCCACTCTTATGATCAGAGCGAGTGGTCATCTTCATCTGTTCTTACTGACATCGATGGCTAAGTTCACTGAAGTTTAAAAATGCATGCCTCACAAAAATTATAATCCTGTGACTTATAAACTTTTCATGTTAAATTTAGAAAGTGCTATAGAATGGTTAAAATCAAAATGTGAGAGTTAGTGTATAGTAATATCAAAATCTCTTAAAAGCATGGTTATATGCAAGAAACAAAACAATGATATATATATATATATATATATATATATATATATATATATATATATGCTTTTAGTTTTAGTATGTACTAATGAAATTGATTAGACCTTGTATTATTTTAAAACCACATCACAAATCTACAAGAAAAGAGAAAAAAAAACTGTAACTTTATTACTGGATGGTGTCTAGCTATTTCTTAAAGAAATGCATTTCCTATCTTACTTGAACTTTTGATATATGCAGATATGTTCTATTTCAAACAGTGCTGGTACTTGTAACATAATAGTCTTTTTATCATTTGTAGTATTTGTAAAATGCTTGTAAGTTCAAAGATCTTTTTACAGCAACAATCAAAGTTATTTTTGGAATCCTAAAGACAGATACTTGTTGAATCAACATACAAAAACCCTGGTTTAAATAATGATATATAAATAGAAACCTAAGTCCATGAGCGATTAATTAATTGAAAAGTCTTCTCTTATATTCTTTATACGTCTGTTGCCTTTTTGAAATAAACTACTTTTTTTCCATTCTTTTGTTTTTTGCTTGCCTTTTCATACTGAAATAATTCAACTCAATTTATTTATTTGTTTAAGTATGCTCTTTGACTGAACAAAGAAAATAGCCACGTCTTGTTAATCAAAAGTTTTAAGTTCCTCAGAAGTAATTTTGGTTAGGAAAATACTGTAGCCCAGATTCAGAAAAATTGCTTACATGGTTACATGAAGCTAAAATAGCATAAATAGCACAAAGTAGAGCAATGTATCTCAAAGCTGAATTACAGACATTTTGTGACTGGTTCTGACCAATTAAAAATGTACTAGTAAAAACCCAACAGGGTGCACAACAATTTGTATTGTGCAACAGCAGTCACATGACCTAATGAGCCCAGTTATATACAAGTAACATGCTCACAATGGTGCTTGCTCACAAGTGTAACAACGCACAGCTATGAGTGCAGCTGAAAGCCCTGATAAGGGCTACATAGCAAAATCTCTACTGTTAATTTAGTAAAAATTGTAAAGAATTCAGTGTATGGGCAGTCAGAAATTGGGGACAGCAAGCAGAGAAACACACTGAAGGCAAGTGGAAAGGAAGAGTGGCATGCTTTAGGAAAACAATGGTATTTTGGAGTGGCAGATGCCCATTTTTCACATTTCCAAGAAAGGCAGAGGAAAAGGTAGTAAGAGGAATGTGTGGGCAAGAAAGGGCATAGAGATGGCAGCAGGCAAAACAAAGCAAAAGGTAAACAAGAACCTTTTGGGAGGTACTGACACAAATGGTGTGGGGAGCACAAAGGTAAGATACAAATAGACAAAGGGAGGACAACTGGTGATGTGACTACTAACTGGGAGTGGGGATGATGACTCACAAGGACAGGGAGTACCATAATATTGGATTGGTGGGGGTGCCAACTGACAACCAAGCTGCACAGTGCTGCACCCAACATGAGGTCAACTCACCTCTGTGATCATCCTCATGCATGGGCCCAGGAACTGTTGGCCAACTCATCAGGACCAGGCAGTTGAGTGACTCTACCAGTCCCATGAGGGCACATTCTAGTCTGCCATTGCAGGTATCTAGTTGCTAGTCCAACAAAGCCATCACCATCCTTTCTACCTCTTAATGAATGACATGCTCCACTGGTATAACCCCCTGATGGAGATTCTACTCCCACCACCAGAGACAGACCACCAGACGGCACCTTGGAACCTTCTAGATCCCCACCTGACAGATGACCTACATTGGCCTGCAGAGAGGCAGGCCTGGAGCCAGCTGAGACCCAGCAGGCAATGGTAATTCAGGTACATGGTAGAATGGTCTCCTTTAGACCACATCCACTGTCATGCCAGACAATGCATAAAATATTAATGCAAATGGAGAGAAACAAAACAAAACAATGCAGTGAAAAAAAAAAGATAGATAAAAGAGACAGAGAGAAACACAAAAGCAAAAGTAGTTATCACTAATGTGTGCTACTCTAGATGCCTCTATAGTCCATGAATGAGGATTGCTGCAGTGCAATGGTCAACAAATGATAAAACAAAGGCCAAAAAAACAGGTAGTGCAGCAGTATGTGTGCCATTTGTATTTGTGCCAAAAAACAATTTCCTCATGTCTATGGCATGTGAAGAGAGCATGAGTTGTAAAGAATGACTGCAAGGGCCAGGGAAGATGTTATGAACAGCCACAGGTACCACAAGTGTCCAGCCCAAAAGAACTAACCATCACATAGAAGAGTCAATCTATCACACAGTGCCCTGCATAGCAGCATGGTGACCATGCCATGCCATGAAGACATACCCACAGACATACCTCTCAACCATACTGAATCGATACAGAATTCCTCTGTATTTCTCAGTTTTAAGGGCAAAGTTATGGGTTGCCACAAATTCCCAAATGGCCCCTTCAAATCACAGTGTTTTGTATTTACAGTTTTGCACTATTGCTGATGTCATCACACCTCACCAGAGTATCTTGCAACATCATAAATGTACAGGGGCATGCACAATGACATCAGCATCATGAGGCAGTGCCTGTCTGAGACTGGGAGAGCTTAAAAAAAGAAAAGTTGTTTATGGCTGCAGACCGCTGCCTACATATCAAGGGGGTGCCTTCTTTTTTTAATTGTGTTCTATGGTTATTTGTTAGGATTTCTTCTAAATTTGACACATTGTAATATTATAACAAGGATAAACTCAACATTTTAACATTTTAACACATGTGTCTACTATCTGCAGATGAATTAAGTACAAGCATATCAATGTGCACCCTTAAATGGACTTTTCTAAATCCGAGGCAATGTATATCAACAAGTACCTGTTCTGTCTTGTACATTGAAAGACTGCTAACTTTTTATTTGTTTGTAGACAGATCAGGTAAGTAATGTATAACTTACATTTAAATAATTAAATCTGTTTTTTTTTTGTCTGATTTGTATCAAGCACAAAAGGCTTCTTCATGGTCACATGGTCAATTTTTAATGTCTGATGACATTTTACTATACCTACCTCCACCCTGAACAGCACAAATTTCATGATTCTCATCCCTGCAACAGATATCTGCAGAGTGCGTTTTCTGTTAACTTTGTATACAACAGGGCTACCTACTTAACCTAACCCCTCCTCCCCCCTTTAGAATTAGCCAGGGGAACTGGGCAGTTGTTTACAAGCAATGTCTATTTATTTATTTAAAAAGCACTCCCAATGGACCAATTTCAGTCTCAGTCCTGGAGAAAAAGAAGCAGAAGCAAAACAAATAGCAAAACAAACAGTAAAGACTAAACATTTAAGTTCTAATTGAAAAAAGGATGTAGATAATACAGTACAGTGTGCAAATATATACCAGTATGACCTACAAATATATACAATGTTAATAATGCAGAGATGGGAAGAAGCACTCAAAGGACAGTAGAATGTTACGCAAGGTAGATGAGAAGAGTAAAGGACACTGTTTCAAATATACACAATGACATTGGTCACACAGCTTATACAAAAACATACCACAGCAAAATAAATATATCATACTACATAATTCAAAGAGAGGGAGTTGGTCATACCATCCCTGACAGTAGTCTGTGTGATATAGCGCAGGAGTCAGGACTAGACTGCTACTAACTGGAAAATGAGTCTGGAAAATTTAGCAAAATTCTAGTATTAACCAACAGATGATTTCCGCAGAAGTATAGCCTCCCCAAAGCCACACATGGCAAATAAAGCTCAATCATAGCTAAGGTAAAAAGCATACTGTCTGAACAAGAAGATCAGGTATGCAAAGTGACAACTGTACAGACATAGACATATGAGTTCCATTGATTCTGTCATACAATTATTTGGTTGAAAGAATGAACTGTAGTGTTATTTGTTGAAATGTTCTGCAAGTTCATTTTGTTACATGCATGCTGTATCATAACAGGTAAGTAGGTTTTGTGTGTGTTTGTGTGTGTGTATGTGGTTGTGCATGCGTGTGTGTGTGTTTGTGTGTGTGTGTGTGTGTGTGTGTGTGTGTGTGTGTGTGTGTGTGTGTGTGTGTGTGTGTGTGTGTGTGTGTGTGTGTGTGTGTGTGTGTGTGTGTGTGTGTGTGTGTGTGTGTGTGTGTGTGTGTACGTGTGTGTGTGTGTGGGTCTGTATGTCTATGTATGTCTCTCAACTTCCTAACACAATAAATCTGGATAAAGTCTTAAATAATGGGGGGGGCAAGGACCCAAAAATAGACAAAGACTTTAAATATTGTTCTTATAAACTTTGAATGTTGTTAGAATAACAGGTTTCATGTTAGCTTGCTTTTTTTCTGAAGGATATTTATTTATTTACTGGCATTTGATTACCTGGAAAGTCTGACTGGGTAGAAGCCCAATTTCAGTAGAGATCTGCGAAGAAAAGCTTAAAATTATTACAAAACATTTTAAGAACAATAATTTTACAATCTTCAAAAATAAAACAAAAACATTGGCAATTTAAATAATTATAACAAATTAGACATAATACAAAAACATTGGTTAAGGATCAGTACAAGTTATATGACAGTCATTTAATATTTAGAGAAATTTTAGACGGTTTGTAGAGAAATTGAAGGTAAATTAGTCTATTCCAAACAGGAATTGCAATACAAAGTAAGGGGAAAAACAGGCTTATTCTATATTTAGAGAGAAAGTCAGGGAAGGGAATTTGATAGCAGTAAGGAAGTATGAATAGAAGGGAGAGTAAGGAGGTATAAGGAATGAAAAGGTAATTGTTCACATTCAGGGATAAAGTTTATCCTGGTTTTGAGCAAGAACAGAGACAGATTTTAGCTAGAAATCCTTTTAGAAAGGTTTTGAAAGCAGGGAGGGGATACAGACCTGATGGATGCAGGTAATGAGTTCCAGGCCTTAGCAACCTTGTATGAGAACAGGCAATGCCCAGCAGATTTGCTATGTTTGTAGACAGTCAGGAGATTTTGGTTGCTGGATGGCACTGACCGACTGGGAATGTAATTGTGCAAAATGTTTTTTAGTGCTGGACAGGAAGATGGATGCTGGATAATTAGTTAATATTTTATAATTTTGTTATATTTAGTTGTGTTATTTAATATTAGTGTAACAGTTAATTTTATTTTTATAAAAGAAAATTGCATTTCAGTTTTATATAAGTTCAAATGTTAATATAAATAAAACACTATTATTCTGGTTATATTTTGTATCATTTAATAGTTTGCATGTTCTTCAATTCAAGTTTTGAATGTTGGTATCCTACAGTTCCATTGGAGTGGGTGGGGTTACATAATTACACATGTAAATTTTATGTTAATCAATGTCCGGATTTTGTGCCAGTTGTGCCCACTTTTTGTGAACCTTTGTCCAGATTTTTGATGATTCCAAGTTGAGAGGCATGGTCACATATGTTCAACATAAGATATGGGGCTCATGGACATCCAGTCACATTACTGTACCATGAATAGTACAGACACCATTAACCATCAATTAACAGTCTGCCAAATACATGTCTATTGTATGTCATGTGCAACTGGCACTGGTAGAAAGGCTTCAACAGAAAGTGGAAAAAGCACGGCAGAATGAGCAGGGCACCATGTACAAGTGGCAGGGGTAAGTCCATACACATGTCACTGTGGAAATGCAAACAATTGTGTCTAAAGTAATCAATGACACCTGGGATGGTGGTGGAATAGAGTAGCTCCAATTGCAGAAAAGATCAAAGAGAACAGATTACGGTGATTTGGGCACATGTGTAGAAAAGCAGAAGACAATCTGTTGAGGAAGATTTGGGACAGACAGGAAGAAGGTAAGAGGAAGTGAGGACATCCAGCAAACAGGTGAATGGATTGGGTGAAAGAAGATCTGTGACAGTCAGGCATGAGTGTTGAAGAAGGCAGGAATGTGGCACTGAATTGAGAGAGTTGGGGACAGTTAACACAATACCCCAACACCATGTAGAAAACTGGGGAAAAGGGGAGCTGATGGTGATAATGATGATGAGTCAGTCACCATCACCATACCATCAGTGGGACTCCATGGAGGTAGCATTGACAAGGTATGTCACACATAATGCAAATCAAAGCTGTATGCAGTGATTAAACTAGTCAACAGAAATTCAAAAAGAGAAAAAGAAGCAGGTCTGTAGCAAATAAACAGCTATAATATCAATATCACATAAGTACCCCTTCTCAACAGTCTTAAAGAAGGCATGCAAAATATCAGTTTATTATCTAAAAACTTTCTACAAAAAAGAAAGCTGTCCATGATCCATTCACACTGCATATGGTTGAGTACTTATGCCTACTTAAATACAAGTAAGCTTCTGTCAGTAATACTTACTATAGAACTTTGATCTAAAGTTCCCAACTTCTTCTTCCCATCAGTTAAGAGGGTCATGGTGGTACCTTTTTAGGTAACTGCACTGATGCTGACACTGCTCAAAAGAGTTGGTGATGCCTGTGCCATCATTTACCAGCCTGCATACCTGTCAACCTCTCAGAGCAAGAAATCTGGGCAAAGCCATAAATAATGGGGGACAAAGCCCCGAAAATATGGACAGGTTTCAAATATTGCTCTTACAAACATAGAACATTGATAAAATAACAGGTTTTGCATTAGCATGAATTTCCTGAAAGGTAGGTATGATGTACGAAACTGAGATGTCTGTCAATATTTCCTGATTTAATCGTCAATGATTTGCCAAAGACTGGCAAGAAAAACTAAATTTTGTGAAGAACAGACTAAAAATATAAGCAAAAATCTGGACATTCTGTGAAAATCTGGGCAGTTGAGAGGCATGACAGCCTGGCAAGGCAGTGTCAGACATCAGCACTGTATTGAGAGCTCTCATAGGAGCAACCCAGCAAGTAAGTACCTTTGATGGTGCCTGTGCAGGACATACAGAAATATTTTGTTTTTTTTTCTGCACCATGTGGGAGATGGGAACCCTTCCACAGTCAGCACCCTCAGAAGACATGTCCATATCGCAGGATGTTACATAGATGAAAATGGTAACAATTCAGATTGACACATTTTGCACATATCGCATGACATGTATTGACAGGCAACAGGGCAGTGCAACTCGACCATAGTGTCACCATAAAGTCATGTGTTGCCATTCACAAGGACAAGGAGTGAGAGGAATGTACCAGTTAAAAGTAAAGGCCCCATACAACCTACACTGGTGTCCATGGTTGTAACACACCAGCCCTGGAGTGCAATAATGCTAATCTTTTGTCTTTTTTTTGTCCCATGGACCTCATTTTTACTGCTTCAGCTCCCCAGTACCATTTATCCATGCTGTCTACCAGCTAATCTTCTACCCCCCTGAAATTGCTGGGGAGTATTGTTGAGGCTAGTTGTGGATTCTAAGGGTGTCCTGGGGACACAGCCATCTTTATATCCATAAGTAAATTAAATGAAGCTGGACCATCACAGCAGAATATCTTTAATGAAACAAATAAAATAAGTATTAAAACATTCAAGTCACCACAGAAGGATCCCTTCCAAAGTAAGAACAAGAATAAAAACAAGATAAGTGCTTTTGGCTACAGAGAAAGGAAATACTCAAGCTTTAAATAAGGATGAACCATCAAGAATAAGATGCATGCTCACGTACGGTCAGGATATATGATAGACTCCCTCTTATCCAGTCTCGCTGGGACTGGACCTTAGGCTGAATAAACAAAAGGCTGGCTGATTAGAAAAAGCATATAAAATAATATTTATATGTTATAAATCATCAAGAATAACATAATTTGTGTTAGTATGCATTTTTCTAATGAATACGAATTCTAAAACTCAAATGTCTGTCATTATTTACCCCAGAGGAGGCGGAAGTGTTGTTCTTCTCTGTTGTCTTTTGCTAGGACTAGGGCAAAAATTTGATGGCCAGTTAAAGAGGAGGCTTGTTAAAAAATGGCTGGATAAGAGGGAGTCTACTTTAAAACAGGTATGAGACATAATCAAGAGCAATTGGAAAATACTAACAGCAGATGATGGAATAAGACATATAGTCGGAGAACCCCCTAAATTTTGTTTTAAGAATAAGAGGAATTTGAAGCAGCTTTTATGTCATGAAACCAATGTTAAAAGAATGGAGCCAATTAGAAAGAAAGGTACATTTAGATGTAGGACATGTAAAGCTTGTACATATATAAACCCTTGTAGCTGTTTTCAACATCCAATAAATAAAAGGGAATATAGATTAAACAGCTATGCTGACTGCAGCACCAAGAATGTGATTTATGTTCCAACCTGCAAGCTATATTCAAGCTTTTATGTTGTAAAGATCAACTGTCATCTTAAAATCAGAATCTTGAAATATGTAAATGACATTAGGTGAAGAAATAGGGCAAATGTCTTAGCTCAACATGTAATAAATTATCCTGGTCATAGTTTTTACTTTATGGTTCTAGAAGTTTTAAATGAAAGCCCAAGAGTAGGAGATCTGTGTAATTCAACAGAAATGGCATAAATTAGATGAATCGCAGACCTGCAAGCAGATCAAGCACCCAGATTAAATGGAGTGTTACCTTTAAAGCTAGTGTTAAGAGGGTGTCAACTCAGAAAGAGATTGTGAATGGCGAAGTATTTACTTAAACTGACTTCAGTGTAGAATGTGTTTATAGATCTGATGAAGGCATTTTGCTGAAAGCGCTTATCTCATTTTTATTCTTGTTCTTACTTTGCAAAGGATCCGTGCGTGGTCACTTGAATGTTTTAAAACTTATTTTATTTGTTTCGTTAAAGATATTCCGCTGTGGTGGCCCAACTTTGTTTTACTTACTTATTGTTTTCCATGTTTGCTGAAGCTTCCTTTAACTGCCTGGACTTAGTTATTTGAATCTTTACATTCATCTTTTTTTCTTTAATATGCCCTACCCAGTCCCTCCCTTTCTCCCGCACTAATTGACTACTTTTGAGGGTAACTCCCCTGTTTGGACCATGCCTCGATAACTCCCCTCTTTGGACCATGCCTCCGCTTAGGGAGTGTCAATGATAAAAACCTTCCCACCCAGGAAATGCATTAGAAATCCTCCCTGACATTTCATCAGATATCTGAGCCACTAATTTAACTCAGGTCACATGGGCTGTTGTCAGGGGTTTATCTTTGTTTGCCACCAGAGTGGCCAGGTACAGGATGCTAATTAAGAATCCTAATGCTCCATAGGATCATGAACCTGACCACATATGTAAATTGCTCTTTGCAGCCTTCATTGCCTGTACATGAGTAGATGCAAGCTTCATTCCACAGTGAAGGGGATGGCATACCATGTGTTAAATGTATGACTTGGAGGTATTTACCCTAAATTGACTCATTAGTATGATTGTCATACTACGAGCCTCAAAATTACATAATAAAAGCAGCCTCATCAACTACTGTGCTATCAGCACTAATTTTGCAACAATAGTGAGTGGAATGCAATTTCTGGACATTGCTGTTGGTCTACAGAGAACAGTATTGCTCTGCAGCTGCTGTGGTCAGGTTAAATGAGCCAGTGGAAACTAGTTATATTTAGTGGATAGCACTACCATTAATTTATTGCTGTTGGAGAGGGTTGCTCCACATCCACCTACTGACAATGTAGTGGGGGTACAGAGATGTTTGTGATGCAGCTGTGTAGTAAATAACCAAAGTACCCTAGAGATAACAGAAGTGTGGCACATCTGATGGGGAAAATGTATACAGGTCATTGGCAGATGGGATAATTGAATAACTAAAAAATGTTGGTGGGATTCCACAGTTGCCTGATGACAAGTGTGAGGGGTGCACTGGAACAGTTACAATTATGGATGACTGTGGGCATGGCTGAGGTGTAGGCAGCAGTAGCTCACTGATGTACCTCACTTGACATATCAAAGAAATAGACAATTGCCTGCAGTTTCTAACAAAGAAGATTTCAGACTTAAAGACACTGAGCTATCATGAGAGGCTAGAAGTTTGATCCCTTTACTCAGTATCTTACAGACTCTTTGAGGGGTGATCTGTGCATTGCCTATTGCATCTTTAGCGGCCCTGTTGACCTTGACCTCCTATATCTCTGCAAGTTTAATAGTTTAGAAAACACCAGAACTAGGGACATAAATCTTCACCAGCAGATAAATAGAGTGCATTGAAGAGACAAATTCATTATGCAGTGCCATCCCCATCTCTAAAATAAGATGCCCCTGCAGGTTAAGTAATGTGTTATTATCCACCAAATATAGCTTGGACAACAGGATGTGTACCCAGGAATACCTAGCCTAGCCCTCCTTGAGAAAACAGGTACAACCTGAGGGTGAGTATTGGCAAGGCGCTGATGGTTGCAAGACTAAATTGCCTTAAAATGCCTATGAATTCTGTGTGTATTAACTATGACTTTTGGTATGTGGTTCAGACTAATAAGACTGTGCTGCAATCAACATTATCCGTGTCTGTATTTCAAATATAGAACACAGTGGATCAGGTGAGGTGAGAACGGCACACTATATTACAGATGCAGGAGGAATTTGTGAAGCCTATTGGGAACAGGTAAAAATAGGTCACTAACAGAGTGCATTTCACAAAACAGACCATCTTCATGCTACCCTACTGCAATGCTATGCAGTTTGTCCTATGATACTGAAGGCAACACAGCTTATGGGTCTGCAACTGTCACGTGGGTGTGTGTCCACTACAGCTGCTACTGTGCATATAATGTATCCACTAACTGAGTGTAGAATTAATTGTACATTTAGAGGTTGATACATGGCACCTAAGGAGATTAACTGCATAAAGAAGTTCCCCAGCACCTAGCAAACACAGAAGTGCTACTGGTGGCTGTCCATAAACAGAAGTAAAAGATACTGGAGATAAATAAGAGAGACAAGTGCAAGTGAGCCTTCCATGACCATGTGTGTTATACACTTGTGGTAGAAATCAGTACAGACAATTGTCACATGAAGGCAGACCTTCGGGTCCAAAGATCACCAACATGATCCTGCATGCCTACCATAAGAACCAAGTTGTTGCACAGGAGAGGATGGCCATGTGTGGGGCCATTGAAAACCCCCAACCACCAAGGAGGAATTCCTGTTGACCATGTCTGTGGAGACTGAAAGGATCATGATACCAGCTAGAAGCATAGCTGGCTCAAACAGCACTATATGCCAGCCCCATGAACTAACACCTCACTCCCTCAGCTCTTCAAGTGAAGAGCAGAAAAATGATTTCTGCAAAACTTGCAGGATGCCAATTAGTTGGCTTCCTGCAGACAGTACTCAATTGGCACACTACCTCCCTCCCACCCACAGCTGTTCAAGTGAACAAAAAAAAAGCATTGCTTCTACTGGCACACAAACAAGGTGGTCAGATAGACAACAATGTGCCAAGCATTTTATTATAGTTTAAACTCTACATGAAGCACTACAGCAATCAGGTTTGACCACCAAAGCAATAGCAGCTTTTAAAAGCTGATATATATTAAAAAGCAATCGGGATCAGACAATCATGCCCCCCAACACTTTGCTCCCAGAACAGTTGCCCCCTTTGCCCCACCCTAGCTATACTACTCATATCTGTGGGATATGCATTGAATGTACCATCCTGCATCTCTACTGGGAATGCATCAGGATGGTATTGCGTTAAGACAGTAATAGAGTTTAGGGTCATGCCTGTGCCACAAACTCAGGGATGCTCTCCACTACCATATTTCCTGTACAGACACATATGGAATGGAAACACAATGGCATATAATGCAGGGTTGTTTCTTTACATTCTTTTCACAGCTATTATCTGAATCATTGCTGTATCACCGAGTGGTGGGACTATCACATACTAGTAATGTTCAAATGGGTGCTTTCTGCTTTCACAGGTATTGTGGTCATAGGGTCCACCATGGAACATTGCAAGCTTGATGCAAAAGCTACATCATAAACTGATGGTGATGGCAGCTTTATAGTAGCACAGTCTGACAGTACAATGCCAAAGTCAGCAATGGAAAATGTGGAGTGCACAAAACCACCCATATCCAATGGCATGGTACATGTGCTTGTAGATCCAGACCCATCTCTCCACAACTCATGGAAGGATAGGTCATGCCTAACAACTCTACTTAGAAAGCACCCTCATCCCCTTCCCATGAGCCTGCAGTAGGTGATGGCATCTCCACAGAGCTTAGGGGCAGGATTCAAGACCATGGGCTGGTAGACATCACCGCTCATGACCGTTTCCTGACATGAGTTCACAATTAACATTACACAACAGATGTGCTGGACAGTCAACCAAGGATAGCCAGATGCCACTGTTGCCATGATAAAGATGATCAGTGTGATGTAATGTAATGTGTGACCTGCATGATGACATATGTGAGAGCTTTTAATACATGGCCCAACTTATCATATGTTAGACAGCCACCATACATGCTACCTTTGCCTCTCTGAATCCATCTGACTCCATGTGTCATGGCCATTAGCATTCTGTGACCACCACTCATCTTCCCCCACTTGTGTACCTTTCACAAGGCAGGCATGTCATATTCTTGTACTGCTACCTCCTCTGCCACACTATCCATCAGTGGTGTGCTTGGTGAGGCATGGCATGGCCATCCAAGCAGACATGGAGTTTGTGGCAGTCACAGCTTACTGGCTGCCCATCCTCATTGGGGGCAGGTGGTGATGCTAGTGTTACTCCAATTGGGATACAGACATAGTCAACAATACTCACAGTGCATCCTTCCCACCTTAGTTAAAACATAAACTGTTACACACACAAACACACACACACATACAAACACACGCACGCACACACACACACACACACACACACACACACACACACACACACACACACATACTCATACATGCACACACGCACACACGCACACACACACACACACACACACACACACACACACACACACACACACACACACACAAAATGCACTGCTACCACATCTGCAGAAACAGTAAAACCCACTATGTGCACCTGTCCCCCTTAATAAACACTATCACTTTTTCTACACGGTATACTCAGCTCTCCAAGTGACCTGGCCATCTCACACAGTTCTTCCCACATACTTAGTTAACATTCTAACCATTACTGATTCCAGTCAATAGATCCCTCCCCACCTATGCATATGGTGACTACTGTGCCCTGCTCATATGGCAGGGTTGCACTGGTAGGTGATGTCTGATGCACAGTATTGCCAGTCAGTGCATTGTGCTTCATATCCGGTGTGCATACCTCTCATCCTTTTAGAGCAAAAGATCTGGACAAAGCTTAAAATGATGGGGGACAAACAGGGACAGATTTTAAATATTGCTTTTACAAACTTAGAATGTTGATAGAATAATAGTAGAATAATAGTTTTTTTATTAGCATGAATTTTCCTGAAAATGTAGAGTCTTAAACTCAAATGTTTGTCATTATTTCCTGACTCCAATCCTCAGCTATTTGCCAGAAAGGAACAGATATTAGGGGGAACACACCGAATATATGAGGCAGAAATCTGGACATTCTGCAAAAACCTGTGCAGTTGAGAGGTATGCCGGTGTGTAGTTTTGCATGCATCAGGTTTAATCTCTGTGATGTCTACATAATTGTGGACCAGATGTTGGCACTTAGGCAATGCCACACCATATTATGCCCATTTCTGCCTTCCATTCTCTTCTCCTGCAGCTGGTTTCTCTGACAGCCCCTCAAACCACATTGCCTTCACTGTGGACTCTGGGCTGTCTGGTCGTCCAGTATTAATTTCCTTGCTTAAGCTGTCTGCATACCATCGTGTTGTGCAGAATTATACAGGCAGCAAATATCTTGTTGAATATCTCTGATTCATACTAAGGAGCACAGCCAGAGAAACTTAGGCATCAGAATCAGGCCTTCATCAGTACAAATATATGTTCAACAATGTTTTGGGTCAGGGTGAGGAAGAGGAGGAGTGAGGTTTAAGGGAAGACAGGAATTCAGCACTTTATATAATGGAAAAGCATTAATATGGTTTGTTTTATTTTCTCTTAATGTATGCTTTGGGTCTGTAACAGTGTATTGTTAAGTTGTTTCTCAGCCATGCTCTGTGGGTTGCATAACAGTGTCATTAGCCATGACTCCAGGGCATATCCTGCATCATAAATAAGATATCCCTGTAGGAAGTTACCCTACACAAATCACTAGTATAGTTTGGATGTGTGTTGGATGTGAGAAACATGCAAAACACCTGGATTGCACACAGGCATACTGTATATAATACTATGTGCATTGCATAAAGCATGCAAAATGCCTGGATGGAACACAAACATAGTGTATATTATACTACATCCATTGCATATTATCTGATAGTTGATAGAGTGGAAAGGGTTCTGGTTGATGTACTATTGGTGGACATTGGTAGCAATGAGCGTGGAATCAATGGCCCCTAGAGTCTCAGGAAAGCAGGCTATTTCATAGAATATCCTCTTACTATTGTCTGTGTCCTCTGTAGTACTTGGAAACCACATATGCTTGTCCTCATGCTGCAGTATCACATTAAGGACATGTTGAGTATTCTTGATACATATGACTGTGATATACCCACTGTCTCCCTTAATGGCTACTGTAGTAAAAGACATCATTGTAAGACATGCTTATTGTCTACATCAGTTGGTATTCTATGCATCCCAATTGGCTTCACATGAGGGTGGCACAAGTCTACCAGCTACCATATGGTATCTGTGTCCACACAGTAGCATTTGACTATGTCCCTGTGCTTTGAAGTAAAGGTATTTAGGTAGAGTCAGGTCCTTCAGTAATGTGAAAGATGATAACTTCCCTCATTTTGGACACTGGAAACATTTGTGGCTTCTAACATGTACTGTTTGACTATATTGGCTGCTACTCCCAGCATTGTAGCATGGTCTCTGTCTTCAATTATTGAGAAATCACAGTATACAAACTTGCTAGTAGCCATGGCTGATCATGCAATTTTTATACATTTCTGAATTGCTTTGTCATAATGTATACTCTTGTTAACATTTGTAAGAGTGCTCATTACAATAATGTTGCTCTTTTGCATATGATTATACAGTCGTTAGCATATGATGCCTTCCTCACTATTTCACCTGGCTGGGTGACAGCACTACCTGCAGCTCTAAACTGAACCCAGCCTGTACACCACCACCCAGCATGCTATGCAATGTGAAATTCAGTTTTGAATCTTGGCAAATATTTAGTCTTGATCGTTATTATATAAGAACATTACAGCAAATGTTAAGGATAATAGCGTAGAGTTAAATAAATAACAATATCAGGTTAATAATGTAGAATCTAAGGAGAGTGAGATTCTGGGTACAAGATGCTGCGGCCTGGATTATGTATGAAAGACAGAAGGAAATAATTCAAAATATTAAATGCATTTATGTTACAAAGAAAGATCAGTTCAATCCATTATTTTGGCACCAGTTTTTTATTTGGGGCAAACCTTCCTGCAGGATGGCTAAGTCATTTGAGGAATGAATGAGATACATATTTTATATCTCCATTGTTCAGAAACAAAAATAAATTACTTTGTGTGCTAGAAGTTTGCAATACAGTTCATTAAAGATTTTACACTGTCTCTTTGAAAACGTGCTTATATATTTCCCATCATTTTGCCATTCCATTTTCTAAACGTGTAGTATCCCTCATTCCTACTGGAAGCGGGAAGACTTATGTGCTGTTTGGTATTCACATTTTATGCTAATTAGATGTCCAGATTTTTAGCTGGCTGTACCTACTTTACAAGGGCTTTTATACGTGTTTTCAATGAATATATTTGATTGGCATGTAGTGAACCTGTTGGGCTTCAGTGCTGAGTATATCAGATCATTAATTCATTTAGCATATGAGCTCTTTCTTTGCATAACTCTTATTACTTCAGTCTTTGCTGAAAAAATTTTCAAAAATGATGTAAGTAAAACGGACAAAAACATAATGTGATTACAGTGAAGTTAATATAACTGGGAAGAAGGAGAAGGATGCTTTTGCATTTTAGGGCAGACATACTGAATGCTTAGTACAGTCATTCATTTTTACATGAAAAGGTAGGAAACCGTGATGACATAACAGAGTTGCTTGACCCCAAAGAATGATATAATGGGGTTTTGGAGACACTGGTTGTTCTAAAACTAAAAATCAGGTAATGCATTCAGAAATGTGACAAATGTTTCCCTTTTTTATGTCACATCTCATTATCCTATGCAACCTAAAGCATGTTATGTTACCACTGTAAAGTACTGGAGCATTTAATTTAGTAATGTAAAATGAAAAAATGTGAGCTCTGTGAGGAAAGAGAGCATTCCAAAGGTAAATGTAATAGACAATGTGGGAACTAGGAGCATTTTTAGCTTGATTATAAATCTGATGGGGAGGTGGGAAGAAAAGAGAAACTGAGGAAGCGGGATTACATATAGAAGCATCAAAGAGTAAGACAGAAAGGGATAAAATACTGAAAATATGTGATAATTTCATGCTATTATTAAAAAGCCAGAGGGAGCAGAGAGAGGCGAATAGAGAAATGTAGTGTAATATTGTATGTTAAAGTTCATTTCCAACTGAAAAGCAATAAGAAATGTTTTCCTTGAGTGATGAAAGTGAGTAAGAGGAAAGGCATTTAGCTGAAGAAAACAAAAGATTTGAATATTTGTATTCACAGTTCACCAATCTCAATACTGGAAGAATGCCAGGCATCTAGAATTACTGCAGCACAGGTTAAAGCTGCATTGTCCAAGGCCAAGAATACAGCTTCCATGGGACGCAACAATATCCCTGGATGTGTTCTATATGAATTACAAAGTGAACTGGCACCACATCTGTGTGCTCTGTTCACTCACAGCCTCACCTCAGGCTTTGTCCCTACTGAATGGCACACTGCTACAGTCATCCCTCTCCATAAAGGAGGAGTGACTACAGACTCTGGAAATTATCGCCCCATTAGCCTGACTAGTTTGACATGCAAGGCTATGGAGCGCATCATCATGAACCTAATTAACAAGGATATAGGGAATCTCAAAACTCTAGATCCCACGCAATTTGGTTTTGTGAAAGGTAAATCATGCCTGCTCAACCTGGTTGACTTCTTTGAGTCAGTCACCAGAGCGGGGGATGAAGTTAAGGCATTTCATACAGCCTACCTTGATATGGCCAAGGCCTTTGATACCATTCCTCACTCAGGAATTATTGATAAACTCAGCAAACTAGGCATCAACCCCTATATCATTATTTGAGTTGCAAATTGGCTCACAGATAGAACCCACAGTGTGAAAGTAGTGGACTCCAAGTCCGACTGCCGACCAGTCATGAGTGGAGTCCCACAGGGATTGGTCCTGGGTCCTGTCCTATTTGGTATCTACTTCTCAGAAGTCCAGGCCAACACGGATGAACTCTGGTTGACCAAATTTGCAGATGACTGCAAGCTGGGAGCCATTATTAACTCCCCAAGTGATGCAGACATCCTACAGAAAGGCATCACTGAGACCAAAGACTGGTGTCAAAACCATGGCCTTAAGCATAATGCCAAAAAATGCTTCATCACCCCCTTTGGGAAAAACACAGTTCCCACTAATTACCACATCAATGGGAGCCCACTGAACACAGAAGACATAAGAGATCTGGGGACACAGGTTGACAGCAACCTCTCCTTCAACCACCACATTGCCACTGTGGTCAGAAAGTCCATCTTTGTGACACATCTCATTAACAAGGGTCTTGCATCCAGGAAGAAAGAGGTCATAATTTTTCTCTACTCTTCCCTCATTAGACCAATCATAGAGTATAATGCCCCATTTGGCATGTACCTCACTAGATACCTGCAATAGCTGGAGAGGCCACAAAAGTACCTCACAAAGAGGATCCTAGAACTTAAACACATCTTACATGGACAGACTCAAAACACTCCAGCTATTCTCTGTCTCGTATCGTCTACTAAGAGGCGATTTCTGCTTGATTTACAAAGCCATGTCTGACCCCACTCTGTTAGAAATGCTACATCTAAAGAAATCCCAATCCCTCTGCACCACACGCTACAGAGGCCTCAACCTCATTATTACCACAATCAACAGAACATGCTGGAGGGACAGGTTTATAACCCAGAGACTGCCCATACTCTGGAATAGACTTCCCATACATGTCAAGCAGAGCACCTCACTGGCCCTCTTCAAGAGAAATCTTGCTGAGTGGATGGGAAATGGAAAGTTCACCCCAGGGATCACTCCAGTGTCTCTACTTGATAGAGGCATTGGGAATTAACGACGAGTGGCACGATGGCAGGGCATTTCTATGGGCAGGGCTTGTAAAGATTCCAGGGGCATTAGCCTAGTACACATCTATGAACTTTTGAACCTATGAGTTGTTACTGTATGTGTGTATTGTACCCCTCAAACTTCTAAAGGGCAGCAATTAATCCATTTCTATATATTCTTTTATTGTAATATAGCATCCCTCTTGGAAACCGCTGTATCTCTTTTTGTGTTAGTATAATAGCTCTTTTAGGAAAAGAGCAGTAATTGCAAAGGCAGAGCTTGATCATGATCAAATAGGGCAGGGAAATGGATGAGCCCTGTTTTTAAACCATGATCCCCTTACACACATTTTAGGACTATGCATAAATGCACGTGTTTCTTGATTCAACTCCGTGATTGTTTAAAATTATATATTTCACACTCTAACACTGTTTGTTACAGTGTGTTTTAAATTTGTAACCTTGAACATTTTTTCCAGTAAGTAGTGAAGCAAAATTGTATGAGCTAATAAAAAATATCCTTTTCTTGACCAGGCTCATCCAACTAGGGGAGTAGCATCTTTTCAGGGGAAATCAGAGGTGGTATTTATACAACTAGGGGAAATTGGCCAGGGCTTCAGAGAATTTCCCCTACTCACTTTGTTTTGAGTGGGACCCATTTTGCAGGAGCACTTCCTATTTACGTTCCAGGCACAGAGGCAGCCTGGAGAAATAGGGAGGCAGATGGAGAGAGAAGGAGACAATGGAGTAGTGAGAGAAATGGAAGAGAAAGCAAATAATGAGACGAGAGAATGCATATGGGTTTCTAAGGAAATGTTTCAAAGAAATCTGTTTAATGGGTATGAGCTGGCAAATGATGAATGTATAATTATAACACTCCAGTTGGGATGGTTGCATGATGATTTACTTAAAGAAATGGTAATGCAGAGTGAGCCAGAAAATGAAGGAGGCAATTGCTGGGGAGACATTATGGAGAAATACAAAAGGATGATGCAGAGATAATCCTGAAGAACAGTAATGAGATGGAAAAGAAAGCATATGCATTGAAAGGAGAAGAAGGCAAAAGGGGAGTAGCAGAAAAAAGGCAGAAGAAAATGAAAAACAGAAGTGTGTGGTAAAGATTCAAAGTACAAAATACAAAGAAATAGGTATGAAGTGTGGGACAATTTAATAGCTCTTTTGGGTATAAATGCACATGAGGTAAGAACATTTATTCTTTTTAACAAAGAGACACTTTGTGACATTATATTTGAGACTATTTTTCAGTGGAAAATTTTCTTGGATAATATGAAAAAAAGAAAATGTAACCCATGGAAGTTTTATGTGATTAAAGCATTTTACAGGGAAACAAAAAAGAAAATGCATGTACAATTTTGAACACAGGTAGAAAAAGATACTTTGAAAGGACATTTCAAAACTTTATGTAAAGAAGTACTGGACATTGCAGAAGTTTATGATTAAAGGGGTTTATGGATTGGTAGATGGGATTGTAATATTGTGTTCAAAATAAAAATAAAAAAAAATTATACATACGCCAATCATAATGAATGTGCAGGGGAATAGGGGTATTGTAAAATACTGGGGCCAACCCAAAACATGTTTTTTTTTTTTGTGAAAAAGAAGGACATTAGAATAGTAAGTATGATGATGGTATATTTCTAGAGAATGTGACATGATACAAAAAATGTGAATTAAAATGTTATAAATGTATCAAAATTGGACATTTTTGGATGAATTGCAAAAATGAAAATACGAGTAAGGAAAGAGAAAAAAAAGAGAAGGAAATGAACAAAGAACAAAGATACATTTTAGAAGTAGTACAAACAGAAAAGAAAATAGATAAGAAAAAAATAATAGAGGACAAAGAAGAAGACATAAATTGGAAGGTAGTAAAAGAAAAAGAATTTTGGTAAAAGGGTAAAAGACAGAAAAAGAAAATTTAAAGTGATAAGTACAAAAGAAAAAGGGGAAGGAAATGGATAAAAAATAATATATATAGCTAATGATTGGGGGTTGGTATAATGTTTAAGGTATTTAACTCACAGACACAAGCTACAATGTTTGATTTTCACCTTTGGGAAGAAAATTGGATACACTTAGAATGGCCTATTAAGAAAGCTAGCCTGGTAATTAGCTATGAACTTCTGAAACCATGAATATGAGGAAAGAAAAATTTTAAATTTTAGAATGCTTTCTGTAAATCTGAATAGTATTAAGAATATAGTAAGAAGAATAGGGATTTTGGAGTGGTGTAATACATGTGATGTAGATGTAATTACATTTGAAGACACAAGATTTTTAACAGATGAAGAAAGATTGCAAATAGAGGTAATATGGAGAGGAATGATAATCTGGAATTTGGGAAATGAAAGATGTTCTGGAATAGCTATATTCTGCAGAAATACAGTAAACATATTAGATGTAACTTTAGCAAAAATGGGAAGATTCACTATTGCAGATTTAAAAGGAAAGATAGAATATAGAGAATTAAAACATATATTTATACTAATTGTAAACAAAAGGGAAAGCTTATTTCATCAGATTTTATACTATGTATTGATAAATATTAATATTCTAATAACAGTAGACTTTTGTGATCTAAGACGCAAGTGTAAAAAGAAAGGAAATGATATAAGAAAATCTTGGAAGTTATAAGATATGGTAAGCTAAAACTTTAGGACAAAAAATCATGGACTTATAAAAGGTGGTATGTATAGAACTGAAATAGATTATTTTATAGTATCAGAAGGTTTAATTATAGGTTAAGGGAAGATAGCTGAAACAGGATTTTCTGATTATCTTGCAATATGGCTAGAGATAAAGGAAAACAAGGAATACATAAAAATAGGCAAAGGAATAAAAATGATAAATGAGAAAGTATGGAATGAAGGAAATAGAATAGTAAATCAGTTATGGAAAGATCATATCACCATGAGATCATTTTATAAAAATTGGTCTGAATGGAGGGTGATATTTAAGGAAAAATATTAAAAAAATTCTAAACTGGCAATATGATGTGAGAAAAGTACAGAAAGAAAAATATAAAAGCAGATAATGATGAATTAGAAGACTTCAAACAAAATGATAGAACGTACTTTGACAAAGAAAAATAATTATATGAAAGAAATCAAGAAAAAATACAAGCATTGTTATATAAGCAAATATATTTTTACAAGGATAAAGAGAATAAGCATCAAGTTACTTAAGCAGATTGGTAAAGGAAGATGGTAGAGTAATGACAGAATAAAAATGTAAAAGCAGTAATAGAAAGAACTCATGAAATTATTATGAATAGTGTAGTACAATATGTACAAGAAATGTTTAAATAAAAAAAGAAGTCAGTGAAAAAAGCATGGAAAGTAAAAACAGAAAAAAAGAATAAAGAATTGGAAAATGAGATTTCTTTAAATGAGCTAGATATAGTTTTAGGACAAATAAACATAGATTCAGCTGCAGGACCATATGGAATAGGCTATGAAATATATACAAATTTAAGGGACTGGCAAAAAAATAAATAAATAAAGATTTTGAATGAATGGTTAAATGAAGGCTTTATATATAAAGAATTATGTAGTGGAATACTTAAATTCATGTGAAAGAAGGAAGATAAAAAACAATTAAAAGCTGGTGACTGATAATATTGAATAATAATGATTATAAGATCTTTATAAAAATAATACAAAAGAGACTTGAAGCTAAAATGGAAAATATGGAAGATAGTATAAAGGGATGGAGTTTTCAAGAATTATTAATGATAGCTAGAGAAATTGTGGATGGTATTATAAATAGAAAGGAAGAAGTGAAAATCATGCTAGGAGACCTTAATAAGGCATTTGATAAAATTAGACATTAAATCTTTGTGGTAATTATGAAAGAATATAATATAAGTGAGAACGTTAGGAAATTAGGTATGGCAGCAGATAATAAAAACAAAGCAATAAAATAAAACTTGTACATGACTGGTTAAGCCAAGAGGTACATATGGAGAGGGTGTAAGACAGAAATGTCCAATAAGTTATATATTCTTTGCATTAGTTATGAATGTGACAGCATGCAAAATAAATTACAAAATGAATGAGGCATGATATATAACAACTGAAGGATTAAGAATTCCAGTTCTTTTAACATATGCAGATGACATTATAATAATTGCAAGAAACAAAATATTGATAAAAGAAGTAATACTTTACCCAAATGAGTGTCTAGAGGTGATATGGATAGATTTAAACAAAGAGAAAAGTAAAGGTCTAGGTTTTGTAATAAAGATAGGAGGTGTATATTTTATAATCCCTCCTATTCCATATGGTCCTGCAGCTGAATCTATGTTTATTTGTCCTAAAACTATATCTAGCTCATTTAAAGAAATCTCCCTCCCCCCCAAAAGGAGAGATATCTATACCAAGCGATTGCAGCCCCCCAAACATCTCCAATGCCCAAGTGAGAACTGCTCTCTCCAAAGCAAAAAACACAGCATCCATGGGACCTGATGGTGTCCCCGGCTGTGTGCTCCACGAACTCAACGAGGAATTAAACCCACAGCTAGGACAGCTGTTTAATCATAGTCTTACCTCTGGATACGTGCCAGGAGTGGCGCACTGCAACTGTGGTCCCACTTCACAAAGGCAGTGCCTCCACCGACCCTGGAAATTACCGGCCCATTAGCTTGACAAGCCTTATCTGCAAAGCCATGGAGAGGATCATAATGGACCTCATAAATAAAGACATAGGAAATTTGCAGACTTTGGATCCATCCCAGTTTGGCTTTGTCAAAGGCAGATCATGCCTTCTAAACTTGGTTGACTTTTTGAAACAGTCACCAAAGCCATTGATGAGGGAAAGGCAGTCCATACAGCCTACCTCGATCTGGCGAAGGCCTTCGATACAATACCCCACTCGGGTATCATTGAAAAACTCATCAGCTTAAATGTTAACCCATACATCACAAGATGGGTTGCAAACTGGCTGAGTGACAGAACCCACAGGGTCAGAGTTGCTGGCGCCATGTCAGACTCAAAGCCTGTCACAAGTGGTGTACCACAGGGCTCAGTCCTGGGCCCACTCTTGTTTGGCATCTACTTTTCCGAAGTACAAGCAAACACAGGAGGGTTATGGCTGACAAAGTTTGCAGATGACTGCAAACTGGGCGCCATAGTAGAAAACACATCTGACACAGATATCCTTCAGAAGGGTCTCACAGAAACGGATAACTGGTGCCAGAGCCATGGCCTAAAGTTAAATGCCACAAAATGCATAGTCATACCCTTCGGGAAAAACAAGGTTACCCCTAGCTACCAAATAGGTGGCAATCCACTGAGCACAGAAGAAGTTATCAGGGACCTGGGGACCCAGGTTGATAGTAGTCTGTCTTACGACACCCATGTAGCTAAAGTAGTTAGGAAGACCTTCTACATTGCCCACCTTATCATGAAGGGATTCTCATTTAGATCAAGGGAGGTCATAGTCTCCCTATACTCATCACTCATCAGACCAATGATTGAGTACAATGCCCCATTCGGAATGTATCTGACCCGACACTTGCAGCAGCTGGAGAGGCCACAAAGTTCCTCACCAAAAGGATAAAGGGTCTCAAACATCTGTCCTATGCTGCCCGACTGAAAGAACTCCAGCTCTATTCAGTCGCCACCGCTTGCTCAGAGGTGACCTTTGCCTAACATACAAGGCCATGTCAAACCCAGATTTGATGAATATGCTTCACCTCAAAAATCTAGATCCATCAGAGCCACAAGGCGAGAGACTTAAACCTCGACACGGCTATTAATAGGACATGCTGGAGGGATAGATTCATCACCCAAAGACTCCCTATGCTGTGGAATAAAATCCCGGTATATGTGAGGCAGAGCACCTCGCTGGCCTTGTTCAAGAGAAATCTTGACCAATGGATGGGAGATCGCAGATATACCCCAGGGATTACCTCAGTGTCACTGCTCGACAGAGGCACAGCAAAATAATGGGTATAGTTCCCCATACTAAAGGGGTGGCGTAAGCCACAAAACTATGGGCTAGGCTTGTAAATGCCCTCGGGCAGATAGCCTAGTATGAACCTATGAACCTATGAACCTATGAATGCAATTTCTGTGTTAGGTATAATATTTGGGAATAAAGATGCAAAGAGAATTCAATGGGAAAAAAACAATAGAAGAAATAAACCAAACATATAAATTATCACTCAGAAAAAAGTCTTATTTGATAAATTCAGTTCTATTGGGGAAAATAACATATTTAGCAAATGTATATATGTTGCCAACAACATTTGAAAATGAATTATTGTAGATATTTTTAATTTATATTGGGTTTTAGATTAAACACAGTAAAAAGAGTTTTGTATATAAATACAGAGGAAGGAGTTTAGGTTTAATTAACCCAGTGCTATATGCTGTTTCATTAAATTTATACAAAGTTTTAAAGTAGATAAATGAAAAAGATGAGAGATTAGTAGTAAAATTGTATAAGTATGATCAATTTGGGAGTATGAAAAAAGAGTAAAAGAGAAAAAGAGTGTATAAATAAAGAAATAAACTGTTACCATGAAAACATATTTTTATGGAAAATAAAAATTGATATAGAAAATATAGAAAAGTATGGTATAAGAATGTAATGATAAAACATTACTTGTAAAACCATGGGAAAATCTAACAGATGAAAAATTGGTGCTATAAAAACAAGAAACAAAACTCATAATCAGAACGTAGAATGTCAAGATTTTTTTTTTGTGGAGACTGCCAATAGATCAATTACCAATAAAAGGAAATATGCCATATACAAAGAAAACTGATAGAATATGTTTGCACTGTCAAGAAGAAGAACCCATGAAACATGTGTTTTTGAAATTTAAAAGAGCAAAAAAAATTATGGAGAAAACTATGCAAAAAAGATTTTTTGAAGATATAAAAGAAATGGATAAAATAAACATGAATATGATTACATATGGATAGTATCACAACAGAAGTAAAGAATATGTTAAAATAAGAGCTAAAAGTTATTTTATGTCATGCAGGTCATATGGAATTAAAGAATAAATGAAATTATGCTAATGGTAAATGGATTTTAGCAACAATATTAAGTAAATCAGATGGTGGTTATGGAAAAAGGAGTTGGGGTCTAATAGGAATGAAAATTTAGCATGATTGTAAAGGAAATTATGAATATGTATAAATGTATTTGTATATCTATATATTTGTATATTTCCAAATATTTGTAAATATGTTGCAAATAAGAGTAAATATTTATAAATATGTTTAAATACAAGTTATTTTGTATATAAAGGACTCCTGCTTTTTTCAATAGGTGCCATGGCATCTTTTGCATCCACATGAGCTCCTTCTAAGTCAAGCAGATGGGAACTCAATTCAACATCTCATCTGAAGGACAACACATGCAGGAGTGCAGCACCCCTTAATTTGTACTATGGTGTCATCAACATGGTGTGTCAATAGAACTCACAATCTTCTGCAACAAAGTTGAGTGTGTTACCTGTTTCTCCACTGACACTGTTAATAACAATAAAGACAAAAGTGCCCATTTCAGAGCATTTCACCCATAAAATGCCATCCAAACTGTACTCAACAATTACAGCTACTTTATTAACTGTGTACATGTCACTTCTGGTTGTGATAAAAATGTCCAAAGTAAAGTATTCCAATTTGCTTTACACATATGCACACTAGTCCTGTAAAGACAGACTAATGACTTTTTAACCTTATCAACTCAGCAGTGTCAGTCATTTGTCTCCACAGACATCCCCCAAACCCCACAATTATAGCTAAATTTTTCTTTCTTTTTCAGATTTCTGTGTCAAAACATTAATAACAATAATGGCCAAAGTCACATATTCACACACACACAAAAACACACACACACACACACACACACACACACACACACACACACACACACACACACACACACACACACACACACACACACGTCTTACAAAATCCAGTTAAAAAACATTTAAAAATGATCATCTGATAAGAGCATACAGTACTTTTTATCCACAGAGAGCCCCCACCATCAGTTATAGCCACTTTGTTATTGTTATGAAAAAATACATTATATGTACTTTACTGGTAGCTTTGGATGAACTACATGAAATTGTATAAAAATAACTAGCATCTGACCATAACATCTAACGGGTCTATATTAGAACACCGAGCATTCAAAATATCGAGTGTTCTAATATTGAACCCTAGCAATCAAAAATACAAAACATCGAACATTCAGAACAGAAAATTTTTTCCCAGGGAAAAAAATTGCTGTTGTAAAACACATACACATAACACAAGCACACCAAACAAACAGCAATCCACATACATGCACCTAAACTCTTACACCTAACCCTACACTAAACTATACATACACCACTAACTATCCACTTACCTTAACACAAACCCTAACCCTAAGGTCTGTCACTATCACACAGTCACCTCACCTGTGCCCTAATCCTAACTCACCTAACCCGCCCTAACCCACACGTCCACACAATCGCACACTTACCTGAACTGACCCGTAACTTTCCACCAGAGCTCTGAAAATCCCGAAGCAACAGAAATGGACAATTGAATTCTTTCCCTAGAAAAGAATTTGGTTTCCTGTTTCTTCAATATTTTCAGCGTTCACTGAAAACGGGTCGATATTAGAACACTCAACATTTCAAATGTTCGGTGTTCTAATATAGACCCACATCCAACCATGCATAGCACTGATTTAATAGAAGAGTATTTATGAGAGCATAAGAAATTTTCATCGCCTAATAATATATGCTAAGTCAATATGAACAATCTCTGAAAAATGCAAGTTATCTGAATAATTCTACATTAAAGAGAACTATTCCTAATACACAGGTTTCTGCTGCTGGCAAACCATTTTGCATTTCAATACTTTACAAATGCAGCACCTGCTACCATTGAAGAATAAATTGCCTAGGTTACATTAAAAAAGCTGGTGTGCTGATGGTATTGTAATAACATTTCCTGAACTAGGTCATCTCTGTGATAAGGAATTGCTGGCAAATAGCAGCAGGTTCCTAGTTACTAGGCATGCAGTCCGACAGACTATTTAGAAGCCTAGACCAAACTGTCAATTGATCCAAAGCACTGTATGGTTAACTGACTAAATGTCACACAGTAGATAATTAAAAATGGAATGATTCAAACCACGCTCACTTGCCACAACAAGCAGCTCATTAACAAGTTAACAGCCATACTAGTTTGAACTAAATGCTGAAATCCTTTACAATTCGATCTTATAGAGAAGATTGTACACAATAATAGTCTAACAATGACTACATAATGAATGTTGAAGATCAGACGGTTCTGATCATCAATCCATATAATGCAGACTATATGGCCTGACAAATGTCAACCCCTTTACAGTTGCTGTAAGCTGTAAAGAAGATACTCCAAAATTATATTGTTACAATGCAACATGTTTAGAATACTAAAATGTAACATGTTTAGACTACATGACACAATCCAGGCTTATTAATTAATTCATTCCTTAGTACGAGAGATGTACTGAGATTCAAACTTCAATAGCATATACTGAAGAACTAATTATCATCTGTGTTGAGATGTTCAAAAGTCACATGTGTACTGCATTAAATAACAGCCTGCGAGAGTGACCACTTATAAGACAAAAGTGTCTCTTTCCAGGAGTAGCCCAGAAGTACTGCCTTTTGAAGTGACTTGGCAGAGTCCCACAGAAAACAAATGAAGGCTGAGAGAATCAAACCATGTAATAACAGCTCATAACCTTACTCATCTAAGTGCTAGACAAACTGTTTAAGCCCAAACTGCAAAACTATTTAGTTCTTTGACTAACATTCACAGATTAATCCTCAAAGATTAAATAAAATGTTAAAGGAAGCTTGGCAGCTGGTGTGGAGGATTAAGCTTATTATTGCTTCCCATCATGAAGGTTCAGGGTTTCACTCTGACCTAGTCATTTACATAGATAATGCCCCTAAATGGGGCATTTCACACACACACACACACACACACACACACACACACACACACACACACACATACAGACACACACACACACACACACACACACACACACACATACAAACACAAGCACACGCATGCACACACACACGCACATACACACACACACACACACACACACACACACATACGTGCGCGCGCACATGTACACATGCACACACACACACACACACACACACACACACACACGCACACACACACACACACACACACACACACACACACACACACACACACACACACACCTCTTCATGAAAACACTCATTTTTCAGAACACTTCCTGGAAATTGCACTGCAGAGCTCACCTGTTCATGTTTCTGTTCCTTCCTTGCTGCAGTAAAAATGCCCATGGACATAGCCTCTGTTGCTCATATGTGCATACATATAAATATGTCAAGCACAGGCATTAGTGCCCTTCTAGCCTGCCAATATACCAAACCAGTTGTTCCCATAATAAGCATCCAGGCTGTTCTTAAAAATATCTAAACTATTGCTTGCTTTAATATAATTTGGTAATCTGTTCAATGCAACAGCTGCTCTCTCAGAGAGGCATTTAGTATACTTCCCATTCCTATAGAATCGTCTACATAGGTTGTCTGATGATCCTCCACTACTTTTTGATAACACCAAACATTCCCAGAGGTAGCTCTCTCAAAATAATGTATATACCTGAATAAGATATCCTCTTAAATATCTATATAAAACACTGCAAGTTAATATATTTTAGTCTTTCGTGATAACTTAAATTTTCCCATTCATGGATGCCCTTGGTATATTTCCACTGTACTCTTTACAGTTTACTCATGTTTGTTTTCTTATAAGGTTCCATACTGTTATTCCATACTCAAGTTTGAGTCTGATATAATTACCAAAAAATGACTTCATCATTTCTGATTTCCTAGACTTTATAAATCTTTTTATATAACCTGTAGTTCTATAACTATCAATAACCAATTGGTTGATATGATTAGAAAAACTCAAAGCTGGATCTACCCATATACCCAAGTCCTTATATGAATCTACTGTTTCAATGACTGTGTGCTGTAGTAAATATTACCTTTTAATTTATGTCTCCCAAATCCCATATGCTTACTTTTTGATGTATTTAACAGCATAGTTTTCTCCTCTGCAATCTAATTTGATTTTAGTATCTGAGTTTACCTGGATGTCACTAGGACAACTTATCACCCCATTTATCTAACCAAACTGTTTTGCATAAGATTTTGTAAATGTATTTATAATATGTTGTGTCTGAGAAAAATATATATATTGTACAGACAGTTTATCAATTTGTTTCTATTTACTAATTCCACATCTTACATATCTATAAAATGGTTTCCTATTATGCTCAATATCTTTATATAAATTGTCTTCAAATTGTTTCTTAATCTTGTCTCACACTATCCTTAACTTCTTTGTCCAGCTTGTTCAGTTTTCAAAGTTGTAGTTTGACCTCTCTTCCATTTCTTATATTTTGTGTCTCATCTTAATCAGGTTATCTTATTCTTATGGGAATATATACCCTGATGTTGTAATCCTAGATCCTGATGTTAAACGTTTTTTTGAATTTTTTTGCACTGAGATCATTTGTCTTTCAAAACTGTCTACATTCCATCTTCCACATAATCTGCAATTAATCTTCTGTGCATTGATTTAGATTTCAATTTGGCAGAATTATCTAGCAAAATATTAACATCTATAATCCCATGATCACTGCACATCAATGGTGGTAAAACTTGACATGAATTAATAGTAATTTCTTTAGGAACACAAACAATGTCTTGTATGTTCCATTCTCTTGTAGTTTTTCTATCAATCTGAAGCAACTGTTGTTCCTGAACCTATGTTGTGAATAATTTCCTTACTAATGTTGTTGAATCAATATTATTCCACTATGTTTTGGGTAAATTTAAATCCCCAGCCACCATTATTCTTCCCTCCTGCATTTCAGAAAGGAAACGCATGAATTCCTCTAGGACATCAGCACTTGACTTTGGTGGTTTATAAACTCCAACAATTGTTATATGTTCCAGAGTTGTCTTTACTGTCACAGTTACACAATCTATAATACTGCTGTTATCACTAAACTTGCAATAATCACAGGCCCCATAACTATTCTTAATCCCTATCATAGCTCCTTCACCTGACTTTTTGTTAGAATGTCTGTTACAATAAAAACACTTATAAACTGACAGAAGTGGTTTCCAGTCATTGTTCCTTAACCATTTTTTAATGATTGATGTAATGAATTTGTTCTCCTCTATTCCTAAAAAACAAAGGACTTGAGCATTTTTATAATAGTGTAAGACACTTTACTAGTTTAACTAATTATATAATTAATTTGACTTTTGAGTTAATGGCATTGGTCTTGGACAATAATTATATATATATATATATATATATATATATATATATTATTTTTTTTTTAAGGAGAATATTATAAACAGGCTCAGGAGGATGCCAAGGGGGCATTTTGTGTGCCTGTATATGCAAATCTGGTTTTACTGGACTAGGAGATTACTAAGGTTTTTAACTGAATATTTTTTAATGTTCAGTTGTATGTGAGATTTTTAGACAATATTTTTATTTTATGGAGTGGGCCGGAGCATGATATATTTAAATTTGTTGAATTTCTTAATAATTCCTTAAGCTTTTTAAGATTTACTGTTAGTTATGATTTTAATCAAATTACTTATTTGGACAATTTAATTATGCATAGTGAACAAGGGTTTAAATCTTTGATTTACAGGAAGCCTACCTTTAGTAACTCCCATTTCGATTTTTCGAGTAGTCATCCTATGAGTCAAAAAAGAGGTTTGGTGAAGGGTCAATGTATCCGGGTCACTAGGATGACTTCTGATGTATTTGATCTTAAAAGGGAGTTAGACAAAGTAGGATATATGCTTTTGGTTAGGGGGTATCCTCCACATTTTGTTAATCCCATTAGGGACTATGTTGAGTCTCAATGGGGAATAAAGTATAAACCACTTTTGGGTGAGGGTATTGAGAAAAGGGCCCACATCGTGCATGAAAGTAAATTAAAAGAGCCCCAGTAGTACAATATAGCCTCCAAGCAGAAGAAATTAAGGAAATTGTTAGAGTAAACTGGAATATTTTAAAAACTTACCCCATATTTAAAATTTATTGGGTGTTGAGCCAGTCTGTGTACATAAAACTGGTAGGAATTTGAAGAACTGGTTTGAACAGGGATCCTTTTATAATAAACAGGCAGGGAAGAGTTTTAATGGGACAAAAAATGTGGGTCTTGTTCCCAATGTCCCTGTATTTTTGAAGGAGGACCCCAGGTATTGGAGGACATTACCCATTCTGAAGTTGTTTGTTAAGGGCAACTGTTTAAGTAACTGTGTGGAATATCTTGCCAAGCATTTGGTTTTCCTGAATTTTAATGAGGGTAAAATGGAATGGCAGCTCTGTAAGAACATTTATGAGCATTATTATTACATAGCAAAGAGTAATGAAAATAATGCTCTATACAAGCATATAAAAACTTTTTATAAAAAGTTTTTGTTTGGCTTCCTGGCTAGGGTTATGATAGACTCTGGGGTGAGATTTTAAATAGCTTTTAGAATCTAAAGAAGCAAACTGGCAAATGATGTTAAATGCCACCCAGTTCCCAGGTATTAATGAAAATATTTCTATTTATTTGATTTTAAAATTAAAGTCTAACAAGTTCTAAAGTAATGTTTTTTTAAAGATTTTTAGGCTTTGATTATTCAGTTTTTTAACCTTGACCTGGTCCCTGTGAGTCTTGGCCTTTAGTAGTTGCCTGGTTACAAATATTAATTAATTGTTTAATTGTTTTATTGGGAAGATATAAAAGAAGGGGACTGAGAACTTTTTAAAGTAGATTCTGAAGAAGTCCTGATGTATTTAGATGAAAGTGTTTAATCTGTTGGTCCATTTTTTATTTTATTCAGTAAATTGAGCTTTTAAATTTATTGGCCAGTGGCATTGTTTTTTTGTTTTCTAGTTTTGGTTCAATGCTGGTTACATTCTGGTTCCTTAGTATTAGTTTGCATTTTGGCCAAAAAATGGATTCACTCAATGAAATATCTTCTGTCTTTTCCCCTATCTGTCGTGATGAAATCTAACTGGTGCATTCAGAGTTAAGTATTGTGAAGGAAGAGCTAACTCAGCTTATTGAACTGCTTAGCCAATCCCAATGATGTGTAAAGAAGGTTTAAGAGTTTCACCCCCATGATGTCAGCTCTAAATGGAGGACAACAAGGACGTCCTTCATTTCAAGAAGAAGGAGCTGTTGGTGGAATTATTTTGGATTACAGTACTGAAATGGATGACAGTCATTTGGTTTGCAGTACACAGGAAAAGGAAATGACAGAAAGATTCAATTTCTTAAAGGTACTGTTCCTAAAAGATCTTATACTAATGTTTCTATGCTGATGGATTTTTGGTCTAATAATGTGGTTAATGATGGCTATGTGTGTGCTGGTAATGGAAGGGGAAACAAGCAGATTGGCAATGTTTTATCTAATGAACAGCAAGAGTTTGATTAAAAATAACATGGGGCAGTGTTTGCAGAGAATCTTGGACAAGAATTTTGATTTTAATGATAGTATTAATCAGGCAAGCTCTGAATTAAATCTGTAACGGAATGTTGGACATTCATTAAAGGACTTAATTATAAAAATGGAAAAAAAAATTCAAGGTTAAATTGTTACAGATTGATAATAATTATTTAAGGACATATATGCAAATGAAAATAGTCCCACAAGGGCGAAGAGTTTATAAATTCCCTTTTGTGTTGATTTACAATCATGCCATGTATGATGAATTTGTTGAGATGTTTAATAGACATGGCTTGGAATTAATGGAGAAGATTGTTAAATTTAACAAAATGAACATTGTATCCCTGCTTAATGAATTGGACAAATTGAATATGGAGATTAAAAATGATTTAATTTTTGATCAATGGAAGGGGTACTACTCTAAGTCCCTAGCAAATGCTGAGAAGAAATGCAATAATATATTTAAGGAAAAAAAATTAGAAAAGGACAAGATACAGTATGCTAGAAATGAGGCCTACCCCATTAAAAATAATAAAAGTAGGTTGGTTACTTATGGAAATACACCCAATGTTTATAAGGATTCAGATGGAACTGACCAAGGTGTTAGTGAGAACAAGGAGGCATGGTCAAATAATTCTACAGAGAATAAAACATAGGGTTTTACCAAGCTCAGCTGGGGGGGTATTTATTAATGAACTGAAAAAATTGGGAACCCCAACAACAAAATCAATTGAATTAGAAAGAAGGGGGAGAGGTAAGAATTATTAGACAGTAACAAAATTGTTTTGACACAAAATGGTTTTAATATTTTTAACTACACAAGTTGAAATATTACTGATGAATATTTTTCTTTATTTCAAAAAGGATTGAAGTTTGTACCTTGTATGAATTTTGATGTGGTAGATACCCTAATGGAGGTGAAATATTTTGCTAGGAAATGTAATTTAGCAGTGTTTTTGAGCAAAAGGCAAATGGTTTTAACGATGTGGGTGCGTAGTGACATTAAAAAGAAAAGTGCATTTAATCCACAACTTCATCCAATTTTAAACGCATTTAAAAGGGTAGTTCCTGAAGACATTTGTAAATTATGAATTTCTAAGAAAAGCAACACATGGGCCCATTATTCTAACCATAGTATAAAAGAGAGATAGTTATTTGAGAATTTAAAGAATGATAAAACAATTAGGATTATGAAACCAGACAAGGGTGGAAGCATTGTACTTTTTGACCCTTTGATTATTCAAATATTATGAGTTTGATGTTAAATGATTCTAATACTTATTTAGTGGTGTTTAAAAATGAAGTTGTAATAGCTTATAGAAGAATTGATTCATTTTTGGAAGAATTTTTAATTGATCCAAAAATTATGTATGAAACTAACAAGGTTTTGAAGGTAGATATGCCCATTATGCCCACTATTTATGGCATCCCCAAGGTTCATAAAAATGTTTTAAATCTGCCTTTTAGACCAATAGTAGCAGAGAGGGATCCAAGACTCACTCCCTTGGGCTTTGTATTAATCACTGATTGAAAACAGTGTACCAGGTAGTCCCTCATTTGGTTAAGGACTCCTGGGATTTTTTTAGGAAGGCTTAAATACGAATTGTGGAGGAGAGATTTGATTTTTTTTAATGATTGATGTAATGGATTTGTTCTCCTCTGGACCTAAAAAAGAAGGGCTTGAGCATTTTTATAATAGTGTAAGACACTTGACTAGTTTAACAAATAGTTTAACTAATAATAGAATTAACTTTATTTAGGAATTAATGGCATTGGGCTTGGACAATAATTATATATTTTTTTAAGGAGAATATTTTAAACAGACTCAGGGTTGCCATGGGTGCCCATATATGCAAATCTGGTTTTATTGGACTAGGAGATTACTAAGGTTTTTAACTGAATATTTTTGTAATGTTCAGTTGTATGTGTGAGATTTTTAGACAATATTTTTATTTTATGGAGTGGGCCAGAGCAAGATATATTTAAATTTGTTGAATTTCTTAATAATTCCTTAAGCTTTTTAAGATTTACTTTTAGTTATGATTTTAATCAAATTAGTTATTTGGACACTTTAATTATGCATAGTAACCAAGGGTTTAAATCTTTGATTTACATGAAGCCTACCTTTAGTAACTCCCATTTAGATTTTTCGAGTAGTCATCCTATGAGTCAAAAAAGAAGTTTGGTGAAGGGTCAATGTATCTGGGTCACTAGGATGAATTCTGATGTATTTGATCTTAAAAGGGAGTTAGACAAAGTAGTGGATATGTTTTTGGTTAGGGGGTATCCTCCACATTTTGCTAATCCCATTAGGGACTATGTTGAGTCTCAATAGGGAATAAAGTATAAACCACTTTTGGGTGTAAGTATTGAGAGAATGGCCCCCATGGTGCATGGAAGTAAAATTGAAAGGGCCCTGGTAGTAAAATATAGCCACCAAACAGAATAAATTAAGGCAATTGCTAGAGGGAACTGGAATATTTTAAGGCCTTACCCCATATTTACAATTTATTGGGTGCTGAGCCAGTCTTTGTGCATAAAACTGGCAGGAATTTGTAGAACTGCTTTGAACATGATTCCCTTTATAATAAACAGGCTGGGAATTGTTTCAATGGGACAAAAAATGTGGGTCTTGTTCCCAATGTCCCTATATTTTTGAAGTAGGACCCCTGGAATTGGAGAACATTGCTCATTCTGAAATTAAGTATGTTAAATGTAACATTTTAAGTAAATGGGTGGTATATCTTGCCTAGTGTACAGGATGCTCAGCTTTTTATGTGGGTAAAACGGCGCAGCAACTCAGTAAGAGAATTTATGAGCATTATTATAACATAGCAAAGTGTAATGAAAATAATACTCTGTACAAGCATATAAAAACTTGTTCTTAAAAAGTGTTTGTTTGGCATCCTGGATAGGGTTATGATAGACCCTAGGGAGGGAGATTATAAATTGCTTTTAGAATCTAAAGAAGCAAAGTGGTAAATGAGGTAAAATGCCACCCAGTTCCTAGGTACTAATGAAAATATTTCTATTTATTTGATTTTAAAATTAAAGTCTAATAAGTTTTAAAGTAATTTAAAAAAAAAAACGATTTTTAGGCTTTGCTTATTCAGTTGTTTAACCTTGACCTAGTTCATATGAGTCTTAGTTTTTAATGGTTTCCTGGTTACAAATGTTAATTACTTATATTGGGAAGATATAAAAGAAGGGGACTGAGAACTTTTTAATTCAGATTCTGAAGAAGTCCTAATGTATTTGTATGAAAGTGCTTAATCTGTTGGTCTGTTTTTTTATTTTATTCAATAAACTGAGCTTTTAAATTTATTGGCTTGTGGAGTTAGTTTTTTGTTTTCTTTTTTTTGTCTGTTTGTTTTCTTTAACCATGTTTCACAAACAATAACAGCATCAATCTTGTGGGAATGCAGCAAATTTTCCAATAAAAAAAAACTGTATTCTTAATGCTCCTAGCATTAAAAATCATCAGAGATGCATCATATAGTGTTATCTATTAGCTGTTAAATTTTCGAACTGGCAAAAATCCTACTTTTTGTTTGCCAAATATCATAAAATATCTACTGCAAAAATTCTCTTCCCTTAATAAATGCATACCATCCTGTCTGAACACATATGTGCCCAATGTTAGGCTCAAATGCTCTAAACATTTCCATGTTTTAAAATAGGATATTTTTTTCCTGTAGGTATTAACCCAAAAAATCTTTTCATTCACAATGACCTGACTCTCTATTCCATATGTGATTTGTGAAAAAATATGTCCTAACACCTGTACAAGCTATGGCATCTAAGAGGGATATAAGTTCCTAACAGTTAAAGAGTCCTTGCAGATGAACTCATTTGTACCAACACCAATAAACAATACTCCATGCTTCCTTACATTAAGGCTTTCCAAAGACTTTTTCACATCCTGTATATTTGCTTCTAGCAACCATAACACTATTTAATGTTCATTATCTTTTCTACAATTGTAAATATCAGTTCCTTTAATAATTTAATATCCAATTACAAGAATATCTTTTCTGATTGAATCTGAAAATCTTCAACTTCTAATTCAATAATATCTGCTCTATCAGTTGTTACAAAGAAATGATCTTCATCACCATTAATCTTACTGTTTTCATTTTGTATTACATTTCCAAGCAAACAATTCTCATCCAGCTGGCTTTCTACATCCACAGCCTGAGCCATGTTGTCAGTGTTTGTCTTTTTCATCTTTTTTTCTTATGTTCTTCAATCCTTCCATGTTAAGTTTTGATTTTTTTTCCTTATTTTCTGGGCACAGCAAATAGATGCTTACAGCCTGATTGCAGTCTAAACCCAGGTGCATTTCTTTCTTTCTTTCTTTCTTTCTTTTTTTAATGTCATGAAATACCCCTACACAAGGAATAGGAAATTACATTAAGCATATTACCTTAAGTGTCCACCAGAAAACATTGCTATCTTGTAGCTAAACATATTATTACGGGAGTGCTACAGAATCTTGAAAGCCCAAAATCCTGAAGACAAAATCCTGAGACCAAAATCCTGAAAGTTCAAAATATTGAAAACTCAAAATCCTGAAAACACACAAGATACCAACACTTACTATAGTCCAGCACAAGCACATACAGAAACAAATAAAACACAAACTATATTAATGTTCTCCAAGTATAAGCAAGGGGGCAGGCCACACTGCAGCCCCCATGTGGGAGGCTGTGCCCCCCACACTGCCTGCTACTTAAATATATCAACTCCAAGATGGCACTTACTGTAGTGAAGTGCAATCTTGGAGTTGATATATTTAAGTAGCAAGGGATGTGGGGGGTACAGGGGGGCTTTCCCCCCTGCATATAGTTGAAGGGTAATATGTTTCTGTATGTACTTGTGCTGGAATATAGTAAGTGTTGGTACCCTGTGTGTTTTTAGTATTTTGAGTTTTCAGTATTTTGAACTTTCAGGATTTTGGTCTTCAGGATTTTGGGCTTTCATGATTCTGTAGCACTCCCATTATTACACATAACTATATTATACACACACATAGTAGTTGTTGCTATATATATATGTCTAACACTCCTACCCAATAACTACTACTTAGGTCAACCCCATTTGTGATCTAAAATCTACAAAATTATTTACTGTGAGTGGCTTTCTCATAGAATCAGCAATCATTTTACTAGTTTCACAATATGAAAGCGCATCACTTTTTGTTCAACCAAGTCATGAATGTAATGGTGTCTGACATCAACATGGCTGGTTCTTACATTGATCTTCTCACTGTTTGCAAGCTTAATGTATTCCTAATTGTCTTCATATATGACCGCAGGCTGGGACACTGGTTCTCCAAGGACTTCAAGTAACTGCTGCTACCAAATGGCTTATTGACTGGCATAGGCAGCAGAAATATATTCTGCCTGTGTAGAATATGCCACTGAGATCTGTTTCTTGCTGGACCAGGATAGAAGACTGTTTCTTAATTTGAACAAGTAAGCACTTACCTCTCAACCTGGAAACATCAAAAATCTGGACAAGGCCCATGAAAAATAGGTACAAATCTGTACTTGATTAACATCTAATTTGCATACATAATTAGATAACCCCACCCACTCTAATGGAATTGTGGGGTACCAACTTTCAAATGCAAACTGAAGAACAGACAATCAAAATATGGCACCAGAGTCCCCCTGCAGCCATTCCAATGTGCCATTACCTGGCTATTCCACCCCATTTACCATAAACACTAATGTGTGCATACTGCTTTACTTCTACAATGATTATTTAGATTTTTTACATTTCACAGCACAAAACTGCACAAACACTAATAGATATCTGCTAAACAAAGCAATGCTGTCTCACAATAAAAATAGACTTGGCTGGCATTAAAACTTCTCTGCCCTTGAAACTCACACTCATTCACTTCTCACCATAGCTCTCAACCTCTTAGCACAAAAAAAAATGGACAAACAAAGCCAATAATGGGGGAATACAAATTCAGTTCTCACTTGTCACCATAGCTCTGAACTCTTAGCACAAAAAATATATACATATAATATACATATGTGAATTGCTTTTCTGCTAGCTTTATCAGACATTTTTGAGAAATTAAATAAGCTGAGAGATAATTTCAGAGGAAACTTATTGCAAAAAACAGCTCAACATGATTTGTAAAGACTATGCAATAATGAGATTGTATTACTATTTTAGCTGAATTAATATACAAAGGCCTATGACCCACATGAAACTAGTACAGCTCTTTTTACACCAGTACTCATTTTTATAGATTTGAACAAAGCTTCAGATGCGTTAAAGACATAATTATTCTAAACACTCTGAATGACTTGGGGTGTGAGCCTAGATATCAGCTTCCTGTCTTATATCTAAGAAAGTCTATTACTATGACAGAAAAAAATGCACTTGCCAGAAGTTTCTCTTTTGTTTATATTTTTATTAGCTCAAACACTATTATGGGAGAAAATTTGGGATCACATATTTATGAAATATATGTTCCTATATACACTCACATTTATACTATGTTGTCATTTCTGTGTCTGCAGCAGTGCCAGCTCCACAACAATAAACATTTGGAGATATGTAGTGAATTTTGGAACAGTTCTTATCTGCCACAACCATTCCTTCAGTAGCTCTAGTATCAGCACCATCCTTGAACACCACACCAGCAATGGTAGCCCCAGTCTTTCTTGCCTCAGGAAGCTTACACCCCCTTTCTTCAAGTTTAGCTTCAAGAAGTGCATTTCTTCTACAATTCTCAAAACCATATAACCGGTGCTAGGGAACTGGCAAACTGACAAGCATGCCATCTTTCTACCTTGTTTTAAGTCGCCCTCAAAACTGCATAATCACACTAGGAAACCTCCTACCCATATACTATATTTTTACACACACACACTCACACACACACACACACACACACACACACACACACACACACACACACACACACACACACACACACACACAAACAAACCCTTTGTTCCTTACCCAGTGTCTGCAAAAGTAAAGTCCAAAATCAGCAGAGAGTCCCCGTCTTCCTGCAGCAAAAATAAGCCAGCCCATTCGGCAGAAACAGCTGTTTGAAAAGTCCAGATCGGCAGCAGAGTCCCCGTTCTGCATCCTGCAGCACAAATAAGTCAGTATAACTCAGCCCATTCAGCAAATAAAGCACAGCACAAATAAGTCAGCCCATTCGACAGAAAAAGCAACACCAAAGAAATAAAGCACAGAAACTGCTGTTTAATTCCCAATGCCGGCAGCAAAGAAATAAAGCAAAACTGCGGTTTACTTCCCGCCTGCTCAGCCAGCCGGAAATAATGACGTGAGCTCCTTAAGCTCAATTCCAACTGGCTGGTAGCCCTGACAGAGCTGACATCATTGCGCACGTGATAACATCAGCTCCTACAGCACAAAAATTCAAAAGCAAAGCATAAAAATCGGAAATGAAGGGGTGCCACTCGGGAATCGTGGCACCCTTTCATTTGGACCCCAAAACTCGGTAAAAACTGAGTAATTCAGTATAGTTGGGAGGTATGCTTGTAGATTTGCATGTGCTGAGGTCACCTACTGAATGAGTCCACATAACCTATGAAGTTTAAGTCACCAATTGCTGACAACTTTAAACTCAAGCCTTTTGTGTCTTTCAGATACCTCATAATTTTTTTATTAAATTCCAGTCTCTTTGACATGAATTACTTATACACCTGCAGAGAAGCTACATGGCTGCTGCAATCCCTGGATGTGTAGTGGTTCCAATGTACAAAAGAGCCCCCACTGCTTATCTGTACTGTTCATTAGATGGTAGAAGATCTTCTTCTCCTTCCAGCTTTGGATAAGCTATATCAGTGGGTGTGCTCACTCCTTTAGCCTCTGCAATATTGAATGTTTGAAGAATTGAATCAATAGTCGCACTCTGGTTCAACAGGACACTGCCATCCTCCTCACACCGTATGCTAGTTCCTAGGTAGTATATCATGTCTCTGAGATCTTTACTCACAAAGTGCTGATTGAGTACTATTATTAATGTTGCAATTTTGTCATTCCTTTTCTAAACAATAATCAATTCATCCCACATAGACTAACATATACATCCATTTAGCATCTATACATTTAGAGTATATGCACTGATCAGCTTTGCTTCGCATGAATCCTTCATCTAGCAGAACTTTATTTACTCTTGAGTTCTGCGCTCGAGCTGCTTGTTTAAGACCATACAGAGAATTTTGCAGTTGACAGACAAGATGTTCCTCTCCTCTTTTCACATGTCCTTCTGGCTGTGATGTGTATATATCCTTGTCTATATCTCCATTAAGAAAAGCTTTCTTGATATTGTGATGTTTCATAATCATTTTCTGTAAAGTCACTCCCATGGATTTACTAATCTTCCATGCAGGGCTAATTTAGTCCTGCACGGAAGTGGCAGTTTAAGAAGAGGACGGCAGCGCGCCATGCATATTAATGAAGGTGCACTGCCTGAGCTCCAAATCCTACATGGAGCATGGATGAGTGCAGGGGGCGTGTCTGAGAACAGAGCTCTCAGAATAAACATGCCCCTGCAAAGTAGAACAGAAAAAAGTGTAAATAAATGATCAAGACCGCTCATAGGTGTCCGCATATCCCCACCAACAGTCCCGATGTGTTCAACAGCAACAGTACATTTAAATAAAATGAAGAGACCCTTTTATTTATTTTTTTTAAAACCCCAAGTACAGCTAACCATAGGTGCACGGGTGTGCCCATTGCTTAGCTATGGTTAAAGTAGCTGAAAAGGCTGAAGTGGATAACAAGGAATATATATGCAAATGAAGCAGCACATCAGTAGTGTAGTGGTTAGAGCAGGCATTCCTGGTTCAAGTCCCACTGCAGCACATATAATTTTCCATGTGAAATCTGTATATGAACATATTTTTACATCTTTTTGCTGTATAACCTACATAATAACATTTAAATGTGAACTGGAGAACTGCATTAAATGCACATGTGAAGTGTCAGTGTCATAATGAATAAGGCACTAGTAAGCAGGTTTAAGCACAAATAAGCAGTAGTAAGCATGTTTAAGTGCATTTGCGCAGGGTAAGCATTGCCTACACAGATTAAGCAAAGTAGAAGCTGAGTGTAAGAAACTGTAACCACAGGTTAGCAGTGCTTACCGCTGTGCAAACCCACTTACAACTGCTTTAAAGTGCCTTAATCACTCTGTATCCAATGGCCCATGTTCTGCCCAGCAACAAAATAAACTGCCTCTACAAGGCTCAAACTCAAGACCCTGTACACTATAGTCACAGTAGTTAACCACTAAGCCATCATAGCAATAGATATGAATGAGGTATCAGCAAACTAATCCTCACCAAAGGAAAATCAAACCAAGCATGTAAACTGAATCTATATACAGTGTGAAGTGGTATAACCTGCTACATAACATAAATATGTGAACTGGAGTATTACAGTAAGCATAGATTTGAGGTGTTATTGTAATAAAGTGTAGAAGTCCCCAGGTCCCTGTACAGTGTATGTACACATGAATCATGGATACCAGACACATATATAACCTGTAATGAAGAATAAATCATTGCAAAATGGCAAATATAGTGCTAATTAACTATTAAGCAATACTAAACGCAGCACAGCTCAAGTTAGTAAGTGTAAGCAATGTGTAGGGGAGCCAATTCAATCTGCCTAGTGGAATACCTCTTTAAGCAGTGCCAACCTTATGTAAACAGGTGGGCCCATAGCTTAGCCTTTTCAAAACTAGCCAATCATGGGAAAGTGTGGGAAAATAGCCCACAGGCAGGAATACATCCCATAACTGGTTGTAGCTTCCTACAGCAGGCAGAATGGCTGGTGTGGGTGAAGGCACTCAATTTAGAGTGCAGCGCTGGGGCATCCAGGAGTCAAAAATCATGATATGGCTCCTGGTAAAATACCATGATCAGAGACTACTGCAGGGCCAATACCAGGACTCGCAGTATAAAATGGAGGCCTGGAGCAGTCTCGTCCATGACCTCACCAGTGCCACAGATATCCCCCGGACTGGTAAGCAGGTCAGGCACCACCATGCTGACCTGAAGAGGTGGGGGGGTGTACTGGAACAGTGGATCCAGGAGCCTTGGCAGATGCCCAATGCCCCAGTACTGAGTAAGTACTCATTCTACTAAGTAGTAAATAATTGCCTAGCTTGTGTATACTATGGATAGGTATGGCCAAATATCACTGCATTTCTCTGACAGCTGCAGATGAGCGGGCTGTGAACCAGCAAGCCCATGATGTTAGGCTGCAAAAGCTGCATTGCGAGGCAGGTCAGTAATCAGTGTGCATGTACTGTCATAACAAATAAATATAAGAGCCTTAGAAGGTGTTGTACCAGTAGAAATAAATGTGTAATAGCCTGTGAATAAAGGTATAACCCCTGGAGTGCTTCTGTTTACTCTTCTCTCATATGTTGGTGATCTATTCCATACTATAAATAGTACTGTTGTATCTCAAGCATTGTCACCCACACCATGGTATGCAGATAAAATGGGTATGATGTCCTGCATAACAATGTTGGAAGTGCCAAGAGGTCAGTCATATCGTACAAGTTAGGGAGACTTAGAAAACAGTCGAAAGCCTAATATCAGTTCCCTGATAGTGCAGTGTACTGTGATGTTAGCTATACTATTCTGTCACACACAACAGGGGTTTGAATCCTGGGAGTGCTACTAAGTTGTATGCATAATCATACCCCACAACTGTACAGATTTTTATACAATGTTCAGATAGAAAGCTGTATGCATAATTACACCCAACAACAGTACAGAATTTGCTAGAATGTTCAAATTGTAAGTTGTATGCATATTCATACCCCACAACTGTTCCAATCTGTCCAGCATGTCCAGATAAATGGCCCATATCACCAGCTTGGTACCCTGTTCCCTTGAAAATCCAGTGTGATGATCCAAGAAATGTAGGCAGCTGTCAATGACATATAACTGATAGTCAAACATGTACATAGTCAGAGAATGTATATGGAAACCAACCTGTAATTCTAGCATCTCACCCAAAATGTATGACAGCAATTCTCAACATATGTTGCATTAACACCTGCAGCCTGTCACACCTGTATGTAAGACACAGGTCACGTATATAATAATTTATAAATATACCAGTGTACAATATAAGGCCATTGTGCAGTGTAATAATACATGTAAGGGAAAGACCACAACAGTGACTAAGAATGTTGTGAAAACTACAAGGATATATTAGTTGTTAATTGAACTTTCTCTCTCACCCCTACCATATGTACATAATAACCCAATGACACTCATCAAATGGTATGTGTACACCCCAAACTTTCATTAGGACATATGTCCTAATAGTTTATAAATATTCACATTTATTTCTATGCATGTGCCATGTTAAAATACACCCATATTGGTGGCCTGTTGCCATCAATGAAACCTGCATGCTCCTGTAATGGCCACTGTTGTTCCATATATGCATGTGTTCTGCTTGCTCTGCAACTGTGTTAAATCTGGTGTGTTGGGTTAAAGGGAATACCTCTGCATGCTGTTATAACTAATCCTGAATGCTATCGACTGTTACTAACCCATATCTGGCATAACCCTGTGACAACACAGCTCGTATGAGAAGGCCGGTCCCAGCAGACCCACCTGTCCCACCTCAGCTGGCCATGGCACCGGGCACCAGCACATCTGGGGCCCAGCCTGGGACTTCCTCCTCCGTGGGCTCTGCTCCACCTTTGGGTGGAACCGCTGCAGGGGATGGGGCTTGCCTCCCCCTTGGAGCGGGCGCGGAGGGGAACCTGTCATCTGTCAACAGGTCTGGGCCGTGGTGCATAGGGAGCTCGATCTGGAGTATCGAGAGCGGCTACGCCAGCTTTAGGGCTGAGTGGTGCTATTAGAGGGTGAGCCTGCCCCTCCTACATAGCCCCCAGCACAGCCACCTTCTGGGCTGTGAAGATGCAGTGGTGACTACCTATGGGTGGGGACCTCAGTCCCATTGTTTCCAGTTGGGAGATCATGGGCTTGCGACTTCCAAACACTCCTCCCCATCCAAGGTGTTACCCGCCACATGTGTCATATACTGGCCCTGTATGCATCTTGTGTGTCTTGTCTGTTAACCTACCCAACCTACCTCCCCAAATATACCTACTACCCCTCCCAAACATCCCACTCTCACCTAAAAAAAAAGGGCAATCTGTTCCCATAAAAAAATCTCGCCCCATACATAGCTGTCCATTTTGCACGTGTCCAATGGACACGTAATTTGGTCTAATTGGCATCATAATGAATATATGTTGTCCTCACCCCTCTCCCAGGGGTTTGAGGATCCAAATGCAACTGCAAATATAGTGTATATGCACAGCTGTTGCTGTAGAAGAAATGGGCAGATATGGACCTTTCCTATACCCTTCCTGCACATGCCTAGCTATTTCCCCTACTGTCTTTCCTTCTTTGTGCCCCGTTTTTCACCACTTTCCTATCAACCCCTTTTTTTTCTTTTAAAGGAATTAGCATGGGGTTAAGTGGCAGTAAGCACTGTTAAGCAGCGGTAAGTGGGTTTGTGCGTGTTTGTGTGTGGGGGGTAAGCTATGCCTACACAGGTTGAGAAATTCAAAGCTAACTGACTAAGAAAACATAAGCGGAGGTTGGCAGTGCTTACCATCGTGCAAACTCACGCAAACCCACTTACAACTGTTTAAAAGTGCCTTAATCACTCTGTAGCCAATGTCCCTTGTTCCGCCCAGCAACAAAATAAATAGCCTCTCCAAGGCTCAAAACCAAGACCCTGCACTCCATACACAAAGAGATTTACTACTAAACCATGGCAGATATACATAACCTGAAGTTTTCAAAAACATATCATCCAACACAATCAGTCAACAGTACAGGAAATGTATTAATAGCATACCACACAACCTGTTAATGCAAGAAGTCAGGACAAAGTATGCCATACTGTGGGTACAAATAGGGATATATGTCAACTAATGCTCTAATACACTTAAAATGTTGCTAGTTACACAGTTAAATGTATTAGAACATATATGTAGAAGGAGATGAAGTCTGAAACACAAAAGTGTTGGCACTAGTTACTGACTTCAATGCTGTGATCATCCTTGACAATTGCCAAGTGAATGAGGAACAGGCCAAAATATGAGCTGAACATGCATGGACATATAGACAAATATATATCTGTAAATGTAGACAGATAGCTATATGTAGATATATATATATATATATGGGTCTACCTGAGTTAGTCGAAACGCCAGAAGGCCGACAAGCGAATTGCGAGGCCCAGAAGATCGACAGTTCAGAAGATCGACGCGACGGATGAAAACACCGACGCTGAGGATGCCGACATGGGAAAAGGCTGTGTAAGTATGCGGTAGTGACGGACGTTTGGGTGCGAGTAAGGTAAGTGTGGATATTGACGGTGTGTGGGGATAGGGGTGGGTTAAGTGAGTTAGGGTTAGGGAGCGGGTCAGGTAAGTGTGCGGTAGTGATTGTGTTTGGGTTAGGGGTGGGTTAAGTGAGTTAGGGTTAGGAGCGGTCAGGTAAGTGCGGTAGTGATTGTGTTTGGGTTAGGGGCGGGTTAAGTGAGTTAGGTTAGGGAGCGGTCAGGTATGTGTGCGGTAGTGATTGTGTTTGGGTTAGGGGTGGGTTAAGTGAGTTAGGGTTAGGGAGCCGGTCAGGTAAGCGTCTTGGTAGTGATTGTGTTTGGGTTAGGCGGGTTAAGTGAGTTAGGGTTAGGAGCGGGTCAGGTAAGTGTCGATAGTGATTGTGTTTGGGTTAGGGGCGGGTTAAGTGAGTTAGGGTTAGGGCGCGGGTTAGCTGAGTATGCGATAATGACGGACCTTAGGGTTAGGGTTTGGGTTAGGGTTGTAGATAGTTGTGTATGTGAGGTTTAGTGTGGGTTTGTAGGGATTTTGGTGTGCTTGTGTTGTGTGTGTGGTTTTTGGACAGGGAATGTGTTTTGTTTGTTGATTGTTGTGATTGTGGTGTGTACAGTGTATGAGGTTTCGTGTTTGTGTACCGTCGGTTATTTCGTTGTCGGGCATGTGGGGTTTCATGTTTTTGCACTGTCGGTTATGTGGTTTCGGTGATTGCATTGTCGGTCTTCTGGCGTGTCAATTATGTCAGGTAGAACCATATATATATATATATATATATATATATATATATATATTAATGTATGACTCACAAATAATCATATAACATCAATTGTATATAGATACATACATATATTCATATGTATGTGTATATATATATATATATATATATATATATATATATATGTATATATATATATATATATATATATATATATATATATATATATATAGATATATATATATATATATATATATATATATATATATATATATAGATATAGATATATATATATATATATATATATATAGCCATATGAGATATATATAGGTACATATACATATACACACACAAAAGGTATCAGTAGCCATACATATGTAGTAGTGTAGAAATACTGGGTGCAAAGTATATCCCCCAGCCACAAGCCCTTTAACTGCCACCTGTAAAATGTGTAGTGTGGCAACCATTCCCACAAATGAGAATACTGACATTAAACATATACCCACCCACAATTAAAAGGACATGACACGACACACAGGTATGCATACACAGATAACCTTTATTTGTGTACTATACAATAATGTATGCCAGTACTTACACCACATAAGGTTTGAAATATGTAATTAGTGATGAATGTAAGGCCTACACAAAACAGTAGATGCAAGCAATGTGTACATATACCATACTATGCTGTCCAGGCCAAGGCCTTTAATTAGTACAGGAGTAGAAACAGGATTTGCCTTCAGGATACGTAACAATCAACAATTAAAGATGTAGTTCAGCAGCCTCCAAGTATACTCTGTAGTCAAGCCCTAGGGGAAAAAGTAGTACTTGTGTTAATGTCACAGTATCTTGTACATAACATTGCTTAAACTAACATCTCACTATCACACTGAATGACCCTCATCTTAACAGTTATATCCCTGAAAAGGTGTCATAGCCTAGGTTAATGGCATTGAACCCCCCCCCCCCATAAAAGGCTGTACAAGGGCAAGGAGCACTGTGTGCCACACACTTACCTCTGGAATGTACAAGGGCACATATATGTTCTCCAGCTTTTGCCACCATATATATGGACTTGGCCCAATAGTTGGTGTGGGAGTCCATGACATGACTGGGATGATAGCAGTAATGGTAGTGGTAAATAATGATAGGCCATTACCTAACAACCCTTCCTGTATCACAGCAGGACAAAGACTGGCATATATGTGGAGGACAGAGGCAGGAAAATAGGAACATATTTGCATTATTGCTGTTACACACCCTGGAAATTGCTGGTGTTACAGGATTCATTGCAGCATACTCTTATGCAGGAATATGACACTGAAATACAAATGGATGTAGCCATGTACTGATAGCATTCAACAGACAGAATGCCACAGATATATCTGGGACAATACCTGTGCGGTGCACAGACAAAACCTATCAGCCAATCCCCCTGATATCATATGGATAGGCCCACAGTTGAGAGCTATGCAGACAGACAACATTCCATGAAAAAGTACCATGTACACAGAAACCCTGTAAGAACAGCAAGATACAATGCACACAACAACACTACTCACGCTGTCTGTAGGTCTGGAACCTTACTGAAATGTGGATTTGGCCTGTGTCTGCAGGTTCTGCTGTAAGAGGTATTGCTACCTGCTGTCTGTAACACTGATGTCCACACACAATAAGGATGTCATCCATACTGGAAAGGTGAAGGGACAAAGCCCACAGAAGGCAGCAATTTAATGTACAGGGTTGCCATGACAGTGGTTATCTGAAGTACTACACAGCAGGATGCATGCAATTAGCAACTGGTGGACACTGACTGGTGCAGAGGCCACTACCTGATCATGTGCAATACCAACAAAAGCATGCTGCAATCTATTCAAACCAGCTCAATCACTCTACTGGAGAGACTGAGAGACAGAGAGAGAGAGAAAAACTTCAAGAAAGGTCACAAAGCTCAGGGTTGTATTACAGTGGAAAAAAACATAACAGGTATGTGAAACAGATATGCATTTACTTGCATGTAATATATGGCATAAAATAATAGGATGTATAATGTGAAAGCATGTATATGTGCCATCAGTACTTGTTCCTGTAATGATGTCCTGCTCAACAACTGCACTGGGCAATAGTGTCAGTCCCTGTGGACAGTGGGACATATTTGTCAAATGTGCAGATCAGCAGTGAATGGCAAAGACGTGACCCATGATATCTGTATTCTGTAAATTACTGTGGCCAAAGGCTGGTGGGGGTATTAATACTGCCATGATAGACACATGGGTGAGAGACCACACCACCTGCAGGACAGTCATGTTAAAGTGTAGCATAACATGCCCAACTGCCATAGCAGTATAATACGCTTATCTAATGTTTGTCACCATATATAACCCCCTAATGTTAGTCTGTGTTCATATGTGACACCTGTCTATGTTGCAGCAAGGCAGAACAGTTCAGCTGTGAAGTAACGAGAGTTACATGAGTGCAGTCCAGATGTTCGTATGCACTCCACATACAGAAACATATATGTGTGATACATATTCACAGCTGTGTATGTCTACAGAACCTCGGACAGTTATACATTAATATAGGTATATAAACAATACATAATGATGTCTACACATATATGCACATATGTATGTATATATATATATATATATATATATATATATATATATATATATATACATGTATACAAACATATATATGTGTGTGTGTGTGTGTGTGTGTGTGTGTGTGTGTGTGTATACACACACACACACACACACACATATATATATATATATATATATATATATATATATATACATATTTATGTCAATACATGTCCCCTGCCATGACATGTGTGAGAGAACATCACACATCAATACACAACATACCTACACACCAGTACATGGCTGCAAGATGGAGTGTGGAGTGTGGTGTGTAACCCATGTTGGGAACACATCACAATTGTTTGAGAAGGTGGGATATATATGTTGGTGAAGGGTATTAGGCACATATTCATATGTAGGGCTGGTTGGGTGACAAACAAGACAGCATATAGGGCTGGTATATGACATGTGGTGGTTAAACACTGTGGATGGGTAGTTACATTTGGAATGTGGAGGTCATTGAGCCGAATCACGACAGCATCTACATGGACATAAAGGTGCCTGGGCTGTGGGCTGAGCAGGAGGAACATGCATGTCAAACCTTGTGTATGTGTGCCTCATGCCTCCAGGTGATGTAGCACATACCTAATGTCTCTGTGGAGCTCCCTATGCACAAGACCCTGGACCTAACTGGGTGACAGATATATGTCTGTGTGTGCTCCATGTGGGGGGGGGGGGCACACACCATCCCCTGCGGCGGTTCCACATGAAGGTAGTGCCGGAATAGTAGATAATGAGGTTCCATGGTGGGTCATGGATGTGATGTGGACTGGTAACATGTGCACATTAGGTGGGAGTGGTGTTCCTGCAGGCAAATAACCTCTACACATACTGGTGTGTAACTGTCATGGAACTTATGTGGGTTGTAATAGTCCACACAATCCCAGAACATGTCCAACAACATGCATAGATGTCCCCAATATCACAGAATGGCAGATGTGTAGCAATCACATAGTAGGCATACCACATGCATATGTGGAAACATAGTGGCAGTGACAATGGCAAGCAGGTGAAATACTCTGTAACAACCCAGAAACTCTAGTGTCCCCACAGGGAGCATGTCTATAAACACATAGCAGAAAGTGTTGTACAATACAATATATGACCCAATGGTACATATATCAGAGACATATCAGTAGCATTGTGTGAACATTAAGTTGGAGCTGATATGGTGGCGGGAGACTGATATGTGTATTGTATTATGGTAAACTTGCCATATGAGTTGCTCAGACATATTTCCATCATTATGTCTTTCAAGGAGTATGGCACACCCGAGGAATCCTGCCTACAGTGCCACTGAGGATGACATTATACATATCAACATCATCCAGAACTACCAGCTGTTGTTCTCACGAACAAGCCAGGGCCAGCATGAGCAAACAGCCATGTGGAACGATGTGGTCCACAGGGTGAATGAGGTGGGGATGCACAGCCATACATATGAGCAGGTCTGCCACCACTGTAGTGACCTGCTCCACCATGTACATCACCATGCCGCTGCCGTGCGGGGTGACCACCTTGCAACAGGGGGAGCCATAACACCCATCCACCCCCTGACAAGAGTGGAGGAGCTGCTCATGAGGCTGGTAGCACCTGCCCACCCACAAGAGCTACAGACATATACAGTCATGGAGGTGGGTGCTACACACAAACCAGACATGGAGCATGCAGGTAAGGTTCCAGGGCATATCAGTAGACTACTGTAGTGTATGCATCTGTACCGGTAGATCATGCATATGTGGGATGTGGAGTCTGTTGCTGTATAGTACTGATAAGCAGTAATGCATAATCTGTAGTACTGTGGACTTCAGCTGTTGTTGTACTATAATATTGCAGTCACCCTGTAGCAATGCCACAGCTATGGCCACTGACATCAACTCTATCTCATTTCAATGTAGGTACCTCTGGGATACCAGCAAGGCAGCGGCCAGATGCTGGTGAGTATGGTTTAAGGTTATGCTTGGCAATTCACTGTGCATGTCATAGCTAAGGTGTAGGCCATGTACACATCTAACACACCTACCCATAATGCATGCTGTACATGTGCACTGACAGAGCACACACCTCACTAATGGGATTACCAGCCTCGCACACATGCAATACACAGACCATCTCAGACAACTGTGGCTAAACTCCAGTGCACATTGCCCAGGCACAGCTGACATCTGCCTAAAATACATAGCTATGTCATACACAGAGCAGTTGAACATGCTACACATAAAGACATCCCACTCCCTCTGCAAACACATTCTCCAGGGTCCTAAACCTCATCAACACATTACACAGAACATACTGGATGGATAGGGCCCTGTCCTGGGGAATTCCCACACTCTGGAACGGAAAACCCATACATGTCAGGCAATGCTACTCATTGGCCCTCTTTACAAAAACACTTGACAACTGGGTGGGAAATAGGGAATTCACTCTGGGTGGTATGTCTGAGCCACAGCCTGACAGGGACACAGGGGAATAACATTAGTGGGTGGTGCATGGCTGGGAACCCCTGTGGCTAGGCTTATGTAGGCCGCAGGACCAATAGACCAGTACTCACCTATGTGTATCACAGGCAACATCAACCAGGGCTCAAAAATGGTCAATAATGGTCTCTACTCACACCATAGGTACAGTAGATTGTGTCTGTGGTTGGTCTAATGGTAGTCTATCACTCATACATGCACCACTGAGGATGACATCTGAGACTACACATCAAGCATTCACTAAACACATGTCCACATGTAATCCAGAAACACACAGATGCTGTGAGCAGCAGCAGAAACACAACTGACACACAGATACACATCCTGCAATTGTGTGTACACTTGTGAGGTATGGTGCACAGTACATGCCAGGGTGCTGAACAGATGCACAGCAATGCTGCGGACATGGGTGCAATGAGTTCCAGGGGGGAGGGCCATCACCTACAAACAGAAGCCATGTATAATGTTGGTAACAGGGATTGACTACAGTTGCAATGCATGCTGCTGAGCAACACATGTTCTGCATGCTGACTTGTGTGTAATTACAGGTTTGTGTGTGATACTGTACTGCACCATTGTGTGTGTTATGGGGGTGCGGGGAGCTGTCTGTAGGTACTGTCTGGTGGAGTGTATGGGTTGCCATGTATGTCGACTGCATGTTTGTAACGTCTGTGTGTGTGGCCATGTCTTCACATATGTGTGTGTGTGTGTGTGTGTGTGTGTGTGTGTGTGTGTGTGTGTGTGTGTGTGTGTGTGTGTATGTACTGTTTAGTGATGATGTACAGGTCTTACAGTCTGTTCCCTGTTTTCCCTTCATAGGTGGCGAGGTGGGGCTGGGACCGCCCCCCTCTGCAGGGAATCTGATGTCACTGATACAGACAGTGACCATGAGGATAAGTGTGTTGAGGCACAGGAAGGATCATCAGGAGCTGCAGCTGGGCCACCAACTGACATCCCACACATATCCACCCCATCCACTCACACAGTCACACTGCCTCTACATACCTCATCACCATTGGCCTTTGCTGAAAGACAGTCTACGGTTGGCATTGGCCAGGACAGTGTGGTATCTATGGCACGTGTGTCAGGACACAGCAGCCATAGCCAGATGTCTGGTGGGGTATCACATAGACAGATGTTCAGGAGTGCTCATCGGAGCACTGCTGGTCATCATGCCCCTAGCAGACGTGCCACATCTATTATCAACCACACACATGTTCCAGGCTGTGATGGAGGCACAGGCACGAATGGTACGATACACCAGGCAGGGTTTAAGGGTGCAGAGGGTCATCACACCTCTGTAACTGACAGCATTCATGACCTAGCAGGTGCCATCCATAATTACACCGGGGTCATCCACAATGTCATGTCCATGCGTCAAGACAGGCAGGACAGTTGCGATGGCCATGTGGACATATGCCAGCAACACCAGCAGATGGAGGTTGCCGTGGACATCTCACCAGTCACAGCCGCTCCCGTAGTGGCAGTACCAGCCCCAGCACTGTGGGAGGGTGCTGTCCACAGACCGTCATAGCAGACCACATGCACATGACCTTGGCCAGTCCCAGGAGGGACCTGGATCCAGTGGACATCTGTCAACCTCAGGGGACAGTACTCAATCTGGCTTTGTACCTGATACTGCCTGTAGCAACCCTGCCAGGCACAGCTCCCGTGTCTGTGGCCGGAGATGGTGAACTGCAAACCCTGCCAGGTGCAGTCTGCAGCTGTCTCACAAATCCCTGTATAAGGCAGCCACATGGAGGAACTGTGTGCATGCAGACACACACATAAACAACAAACTTAAGGCAACCACATACCTGCACACATGACATCACCAGTGGCCCATAACAGTACTCAGCCCCCCCCACACACACACACACACACACACACATACACACACATGTTGTCAATTGTATGGCTCAGCCTAGGCCTCTGGCAAACCAACAACACATCCTGTGTATATGATGCTACCTGTGCCACTCCCTGACATCCATAACATCGATGCAGGGACAGAATAACATGGTGCTGATGCACAGGGTGACTGTACAACAGTGTAGCAATGGAATGATGTGTAGCATGTTGTCAGCAGTAAAGTGAAATGTTAATATCCTGGAAGGTGTAGCTGTGCAGCAATGATGCATCATAGCTGTAATTAACAATGTTGTATTGTTGTCACCATTATTTATTATGATTGTGTTGTGTTTGTCCATGTGCCACATGGCTGATGGGTGAAGTGGTGTCAACAGGCCTTCTACAGTGGACACCAGTAAGTGTGGTGGGTGGTACACATGCCATGGCTGGGTACAACACACAGAACCTTTGGTTTGGATGCAGTACAGGTACAAGACTGTACACATGGAGGTATGTCCCCGTGCAGGTAACACATCTGTTGCAGATGTAATCCCACCAAGACAGGATAGGGACAATCACACATTGCTATATATATGCAGTCTGCAATGTGGTTGACATTGAACATGCTAACAGCAGGGTGTATGTCCCTCTCCCCACTCTACTGCAATCCTCACCTCAGTAACGTGTGTGTGTGTGCCAATGCCGGTGGTATAACCCTACCCTTAGGAGGGTGTGAAGTGCTCAACTACTCTGAATGGTGTAAACAACAACTAACAACCTGATTACATACACTGTACAGTATTACAGACAGCTATGTGGAGGATAGATACAACAGAAACTGTAATAATGGTGGATGTGTCCACAACAGCCACACTCAGTGAGTTATAGCAACCCCAGTAGTGCTGCACACCTCTACAGTGTGGAGGAGGGCATTAACACATCTATGACCTGTGAAGGACTGTATGTCCACAGGATGGCACATGTGGAATGTTGGCATTTGCCAAGAAGTCCTGGTGGAAACATATTCTGTGAACGGAGGTAGATCCCTTAACAACTACATACATTCCTACAAGTGGGATGGTGTACAAAAGCCTGCTATGATCTACATAGGCATTGTGCACCTCCTAACCCTCACCTACACCTGTCATGATTGGGTCAAGGAGTTATACCAAGTTCAGGTTGTATTGTCTGCCTTTGACAAGTCCAACATTGGTGGGGTCCTGTGTGTTAAGATTACCAGTGACACTGACCATGGGTTCATTGTTGATATGTTCCATGTCCCTGCAGATCAGGATCATCAGGCTACTGGGTGGTAGTTCCCAGCTGACATGGTGGATTTGTGGTTGTCCTTGCCAACATTGGTGAATCCATTGTCAGGTGTAGGCCTGTTGGATCATATGAAGGATCCCAGCTACTTACTGTGCCTGCCCAGGTGGTTCCCCCAAGCATGACACTTCACTTGACTGTACTGCATGATATGTTAGTAATGTCAGCCTGACATCCTACAGGTGGGATGGAGTACTGTTAACATGTACTGCCCTTGTCATGTAGGGTCCTGGTTATGGGATCTGCTAAGGTTGGTAGTGTATTGCAGGCCAGATGTGTTTGGCTGGGAGGGGGAATAGCTATCCATGCCAGATGTATGTTGTTTGGGTCTCTCAAACCCATCTATGGTGCATGCGGATATATATGTTGTGGTTACGTTCCCAGTTTCATCTACAGATGTATGTCCATATATACCTATATAGATATATATGCGTTCACCTTTGAAAGGGAGACAATCATTTCTTCGAATGGTCCTTTCTGCAAACTGATAGGACCAATCCATCATTTCTTACTGCACCACAGTTCAAAACACAGCAGTTCTAAAGGCACCTTCGCTGACTCTTGAACTGCAAGTTGGAATACATATCGTAATGCAGGGGGGGCATACCCTTCTGCACCCCCCATCTGGGGCCTGGGCCCACCACAACCCTGCTGTAGTCTGTCTGTGTAGGCCTGGGGGAGGGCTTACCCACAGGGCTCATTCAGAGGCCATTGTACAGCATTTGTTTGTGTTTGTCTACACCTATCCTGCTAGCTGTGACTGTTGTTGGGTATGTGCCCCCCCAACTGTCATGTGTGAGTCACTTACCTTGTGGGTGTCCCAGTATTGAGGGTGGAGCTGCAGGGCTGCCTATGTTGGATGCACATAGTACACTCCCTATACATGGTTGAGCACAGGTAGTGTCATCTTTGGCATCCCTTTTACTGTATGTGCGAGTCGAAGCAAGGTGTCATTCCCTGGGTCCCTACTGTGTCAGTGCATGTGCTATGCGTTGCCTCTTTGTCAAGGTCAGGGCATACTGGGCACGCCTCCTTCTCCTACTGGGGCAGGCTCAGGTTGTTCCTCCTCCGAGTCACTCTGTGCCTGTGCAGGCCTTGGCAATGGTGGGGGGCTGTGTGTTCTTGCCCCATACTGTTCCTGCTGCAGCTGTTTCCACAGGATCATATTGTGTAGCATGGCACATACAAGGACAATGCGGGTACATGTAGTTGGTGAGTACTGCAAGGCTCCACCAGATGTGTCTAGGCACCAGAACCATGACTTGAGCATCCCAAACACACACTCTATTATGATTTGTGTTTGTGTATGTGCCTCATTATGGAGTTATTGTTCGGGTGTGTGTGCATTTCTGATGGGTGTCATCAGCCATGGCTCCAGTGCGTATCCAGCATCCCCCACTAAGTGACCATGTGGGATGTCCCCATTGGCAAATGTCTGGTACAGCTGCGTCAGATGCCAGATATGAGAATCGTGGTAGCTTCCAGGGCAGCCAGCACACACATTCATTATTATGCCCTGGGCATCGCACACAACCTGGCAGTTGATGGAGGGGAAGCCCTTGCGGTTGATGTAGACCCTACCCCACTCACCAGGTGGTGCTTTGATGCACATCTGCGTGCAGTCTATAGCACCCACTACCTCAGGGTATTCTGCTATTTGGTGGAACAGTTGCATATTGCTGGCCAACACCTCACGGGTGTTGGGGAAATATATGTGCTCACCGACATGTGCTGACATGGCATCCAGGAATTGGTGGAGTATCCTGGATGCTGATGCCTGTGAGATCTCCATCATATCCCCAGTTGGCCTTTGGAAGGTACCTGTAGCTAGTATTCTTAGGCCTACACATACCTTGGTATCCTCTGGAATGGGTTCCCCTCTGTTAGTTCTGTGTGTGAGGCATGGCCGGCACAGCTCAACAATTTGCTGTAGGAGGTCCCTGTCCACCCTGTAGCACTCCACTATCTCCAGCTCATGTAGCCCTTGGTAAGTTACCCTGGATCTGTACACTCTTCTCTGTCTCCTCACTGTGGGTTGCTCAGCAGCATTCACATCCTCACCACCCTCAGCCTATTGCACATGCTGGTTTATGATAGCAAAAGCAGCCCCTAACATTTTTTCTCTTGCTTTCGTTTTGTAAAATTTCCCCATCTGTATACACCGGTGGTGCAGAGGTTTTGTGAAAAACAAGGGGGAAAGGTGTTTGCATAGTTTATAGTGATGTGGTGGGCTGGGCTGCTGCCTGTGTAATTGGCTGTTTCTGATGCATTTCACCTGTCAGCTAAGCTAGTTCTCCTTCATTACCTTCCTACTGCTGTTTTCCCTTCTCATTGCCTCCCTGTTTAAGCCTGTGTGCGTGTCGCTCAAACGGAGTGCTCAAATGTGCACAGAGCTGCTATTTCCTGGTTTAACTTCCTTTTTGTTCCTATAAAACCCAGTGTACATCACGCACACCTGCTTACACTTTGTAAAGAGTGCTAGGCAGTTTGGACACACCTCTAGCTTAGCTGTGCTAAGCTAGGAGCAGTCCTGAGCCACAGGGCTCCAATCCACTTACAGTATACCTGACACACACCCCCATGATGTCACCTATATCTTAGTCTTGCACCCAGCTATTTATACTCTTACACTCTTGGGACCTGCCTCACACCCTGGGGAAATCTGGGATTCACTATCTTTCCCCTCATTTGCATAGGATTGCCTGCTAATGCATAGTTACATGTCCCACACTGAGCCTCCACTCTAAACAACCATTATGCACTGGCCAGGTTGTCTTCTACCTGCCATTGACTTGTATGACAAAATACTGCTTTTAGTTAGAATGCTCATTTTAAGTTTATTTTTTTATTTTCCCCCCGATCCCGTTTGCACGCCACTGCCCTATGCTTAAACAGCCGAGATCGGCGAAAAAAAAATAAAAGTTGATTTTTTTATTTTTGAAACAGTTTGCAATGCCAATGGCCTTATACTTGGCCATTGGCATGCTTCCATAATGATATGCAGCCTTTATTTGGAGCAGTCATAGCTCCGTTTTGTAGTTTGCAGAAATGTACTCTGTGACTAACTGAGTACATTTCTGCAGACTGCACTCGTCCTGCACTGCCAGCTGCCAGCTTCCTGGATCACAAATTACCCTCATTTGCATGGTTTTCACCTGTAAATGAGGGTAATTTGCATACAGGAGCTCAGTCCATGCAGGATTAGCCTAAGAGCTCACATGCACGTCCCGGGAGCTCGTTCCTGGATCGCACGTCGGCCATATTGCTGTAAATAGCTCTTAGACTAATCCTGCACGCTATAAAGGGCTTCATAAATCCAGGGGACTGTCAAAAGTACTGCTTTGCAACTGGAGTAAAAGCAGTATCATAGTCTTTATCAAATTTTTGTAAGTATCCTTTTGCAACTAACCTGGCCTTGTACCTACAGATTTTCCCTTTAGAGTCACATTTCGCTTCAAAAACTCATTTACATCCGATTACATGTTTGCCTTGAGGTAGCTCTGGAATTGTCCATGTCTGGAGTTCATTGGGTGATGTCATCTCTTCATCAACAGCTCTAATCCACATTTGCTTTTCAAGTGGTAGTTTTTGCATCTCTTCCAATGAACCCAGCTCAGCCTGAACTGCTATGCAAGCCACATAAGACAAATGTTTAGATGGAATACCTTTATTGCTTCTTGTTAATTTCCTGACTGAAGTCATTTGTGTTTCAACATCTTCTTTATCAGTTTTTGAATTGTCTGCAATAATTTCTATTTCTGTGTAGCTTTGCTCTTGTTTTTCTTGTGGCACAGATATGTTTTTTTTTCCTCAGACTGAACAGTTTGTGTCAGTTCCTGAAACTTTGAACACATAGAACTTTCATTAACAATCACACTTCTGCTGACTTTTACTTCATTTGTGGCTGGATGTAGAATTCCTTATCCTTTTTGAGACTCAGTGTAACTCACAAGTACAGCTTCCTTTGTACATGGCTCTCATTTTGTACATTTTTCCTCTGGAATATGCACATACATTTTACTTCCAAAAATTTGGATGTGTCTGAAATTTGGTTTTATTCTGTTGCACAGTTCATATGGAATTTTCTATACTGTTTTTTTCTGACGAGCAGTTCTGGAGACAGCATACATTCATGATAGACTCTCTCCAGTATGTGGTTGGCGTAAGAGCATCGAAAATCATGCTCCTTTCACTGTCACAGGGAGTCTGATTCATTCTCTCTGCAGCCTCATTTTGTTCTGGGTTATATGGTACAGTGGTCTGGAACATAATTCCATGTTTTCTGAGAATGGCTTGTGTTGTGCCACTTGTATATTCAGACCCATTGTCTGTACGTGGTACTCTGGGCTTTCTGCCAACCTTATTACTTACTTGAGCTAGATACTGTTCTAACTCTGCTAGCACTTCACCCTTGTTGTGCAACAGGTACAATGTGGTGTACCTGGAGTAATCATCAATGAAACTAAGAAAATAGTACCTCTTCTTGCCTGCAGTCATGTTTTTCATTGGACCACAAAGATCTGAATGAAGTCCAGAGGTTTTTGAGCTTTGCTGTTGCTCTGCTTTGGAAAAGGCTTTTTGGTCATTTTTTCCCTTAATGAAGCTGGCACATTTCATTATTTGATTACACTGGCTAATTTTTACACCACTTTCATAGTTACCCTCAATGATTTTCTTTATTGTGTCAGGACATCTGTGCCCAAGACATATGTGCCAAGTGTAAATGCAGTTTGAATATATTTCTTTGGCTGTATTAACCATTTCACTGCAGTTCAGCTGGTACAGTTCATCTGTGATTTTTGGCCTTTGTGAGTAAGCAATCTCCTTTTGTGATGACATAACTGTCATCTTGGAAAGTCACTACATTGTCTTGGTTTGTAAGCATCTTCACTGACAGTAGGTTACTTTCAAGAACAAGCACATACAGAACATTTCTCAACTATATATTCTTGATAATATTCTGAGAGACAGGACAGTAAATAAAACCATCTCTGATTCCTTCTGACTTTATTACGTCCCCATTGGTGACTTTTTCTGTTTTGCTTTGATTGAGTTGAGTGAAGACATTTCTGTCATTGGTCATTTGACTTGTAGCTCCCGAGTCAACACACCATGCATGCACAGATGAGGCACCACATTTGTACTGAAATGCATCCTCAATGTCTGAAGTGACATCTGCTTCTTCATTCACATTCTTAGGTTGTTGTGATTTTATCTTGTCTTTGCATTCTAGCTTTCTAGATTCTGCAATCTGCCTTGAAGTGTCCTGTTTTTTAACACACAAAGCATTTACGTGTTTCTAGCTCCATTTTACAATGCTTATTTATGTTTGCTATCTTTAAAACAGCATCTGTATTGGACACACTATCACTGTTTATGCTTTCTGTTTTGTTCCTGTATCCATCCACAAGCTGGCCTTTAACATATTCCAAAGTCAGCTCATAGGTTCTTAGGTTCATAGGTTCATACTAGGCTATCTGCCCTAGGGCATTTATAAGCCTAGTCAGAGTGTGTTTGGCTTTCGCCACCCATTTTAAATGAATTTTGCTATGCCCTTTTTCGAGGTTAGTATACTGTGCCTCTGTCCAACAGTGACACAGAAGTGATACCCGGGGTAAACCTACTATCTCCCATCCACTCATCAAGATTCCTCTTGAAGAGAGTCAATGAGGGACTCTGCCTAACCTGGACTGGGATTTTATTCCAGAGTGAAGGAAGCCTCTGGGTTATGAATCTGTCCCTCTAGCATGCCCTATTTATTTCAGTGCTGAGGTTCAAGTCTCTCGAGCGCGTAGCTCGATGGGATTTGGATTTTATGAGGTGCAGCATGTCCATTAATTCCAGGTTGGACATGGCTTTATACGTCAGGCACAGATTGCCTCTGAGCAGGTGGTATGCCACTGAGTAGAGCTGGAGTTTCTTTAACCGGGCAGCATATGGCATCTGTTTGAGCCCTTTGATCCTCTTGGTGAGGTACTTTTGGGGTCTTTCCAGTTGCTGCAGGTGTCTGGTAAGGTACATCCCAAAAGGGGCATTGTACTCAATTATGGGCCTGATGAGGGATGAGTAAAGAGGCACGATGACCTCCCCTGATCTAGATGTGAATCCCTTCATGATTAGGTGGGCTATATAAAATGTTTTTCTAACCACTTTGGCCACGTGGTTGTCAAATGAGAGATTGCTATCAACTTGGGTCCCCAGGTCCCTAATTACTTCTTCCATACTTAATGGATTACCACCTATGTGGTAATTTGTGGGCACTTTGTTTTTGCCAAAGGGGATGACTATACACTTTTTGGCGTTTAGCTTGAGGCCATGGCTCTGGCACCAGTTGTCTGTTTCTATGAGGCCCTTTTGTAGGATGCTTGTGTCGGCTGGAGAGTTGATTATGGCACCCAGTTTGCAGTCATCTGTGAACTTGGTCAGCCACAGCCCTTCCGTGTTAGCCTGTACCTCTGAGAAAAATATACCGAACAAGAGAGGTCCCAGGACTGAGCCTTGTGGGATGCCACTTGTAACTGGTTTGGAGTCTGACATGGCTCCAGCAATTCTAACCATGTGAGTTCTGTCCTTGAGCCAGTTTGCAACCCATCTAGTGACATAGGGGTTTATATTTAAGGTGGTGAGCTTATCTATAATGCCCGAGTGGGGTATTGTATTGAAGGCTTTTGCAAGGTCCAGGTAGGCTGTCTGGACCACCTTCCCCTCGTCAATGGCCTTGGTGACTGTTTCAAAGAAATCGACCAGGTTTAAGAGGCAGGATCTGCCCTTAACAAAGCCAAACTGGGTAGGATCTAGTGTCTGTAGGTCCCCAATATCTTTATTTATGAGGTCCATGATGATCCTTTCCATAGCTTTGCAGACCAAGCTAGTCAAGCTTATGTGGACGATAGTTTCCAGGATCCGTTGAGGCAGCACCTTTGTGGAGAGGGACCACTGTTGCTGTACACCACTCTTTGGGTACATATCCTGTAGTAAGGCTGAGACTGAACAGTAGTTTTATGTTTGTGTTTAGTTCTTCTTGGAGTTCATGTAGGACACAGCCTGGGACACTGTCTGGTCCCAATGATGCTGTGTTTTTTGCTTTGGAGTGGGCGGCTCTTACCTGAGCATCTGAGATGTCAGTGGGGCAGCACTCTGCTGGGATAGATATTTGACCTTTGGGTGGGGAAGGGGGGGGGGGGAGTTTGCACTGAACCTGTCAGCTAGGATGTTGGCAATGTCTGTGGGTTCGGTGTATTTTTCATCATTTTGGACTAATTCTGAGCATATCTGGGAATTCCCACCCAGGTTCCTAACATAACTAAAGAAAGCCTTGTGATTATCCTTAGTGTCCTGTGCAATTTTTCTCTCGAAGCTGGTCTTAGATGATTTTATGAGTGCCCATAGTTTTTTTCTAATACTGATCAGAGATGCCTTCCCTTTTTGGGATTTTGCTCTATCATGTAGTAGCTTCCTCCTTCTATTGTATAGTTTGTTTATGGCTGGAGTCCACCAAACAGGACGCCTAACTTTGGAGGATTGGGTCTTGGTTTTATTTGGGATTGCATGATTTATGCATTCCTGAAGGTGTTCATAGAATGCGTTTATAAAGGATTCTGTGGTCTGGACTGTATTTTCCACAGGCCCGGGGGCTTTGAAGGATTCCACCTCGGTTTTGAGGAGTGTGAAATTTGCTTTAGAGAAGTTTTTCACTGTGGTTTTCTGGGCAGGGGCTGGGGTCGGGATGTGAATATCTTAGTGAGATTAGTTTATGGTCTAATCTTACCAGTGAGGGATACACTTCTGGTCTGGAGCATAGAGTCCCCATGTTGGTGATGATCAGGTCCAGTATGTTTTCCCCTCTTGTGGGAGTGGCAACAAGTTGTTCCATAGCATTTGAGTTTATAAATTCTAGGAACCTTTGGGCTAGGGTGTTGCAGCTAGAGTAATGTTCCCAGTCTATGTTAGGGTAGTTGAAGTCGCCCAATATAATGGTGTTTGGAGTGACCTTGATATTTTCCACTGTTCTCAGAAAGGCAGAGTGCGGTTCCTGGGTTTGAGAGGGTGGTCTGTAGCAGGCTATAAAATGGAAGGCAGTTTTACCCACTGTTAGTTGCACATGGATAGTCTCTGATGCTTTGTGCTGTGCCACCAACCTGGAGGTGTGGGTATCTTTGATGAATATTGATACTCCCCCTCCATTTGTGGTTCGGTCCAAGTTTTGGGGCCGAAAAACATGGTATGAGGTATAACCTGGTAGTGCTGGGGTGCTCTCGGGAGCCTTGAACCAGGTTTCTGTTACTGCACAGATATCGATGTTCTCCATGCTAAGGAGAGTTTTGAGTGCGTGCATCTTGAGGTTTAGACTTCTGGCGTTGAGTAGCATTACTCTTAGTTTCTTATCCCTTGTGATACCTATGGAGGTGTGTTTGTCTTTTGAGCCTTGCCTAAAAAAGGCACTATGGGGGTGGCAAGAGCCTTTGCCAATATCCGAAAGCCCAGAGGTGACAGGTGCAAGCCGTCCCTAGCGAAGCATCTTGGCTTGTCGAGCATGTCATCCCAGGCAGACAGGCATTGGATCCCCTTTGAATGACACTAATACTTAAGCCAATTGTTGAAATTGATCATCTTGTCTTCATATTGTGGCATCATTCTTGGTGAGGATAAGATGCTACTCAAGGTCAGGGTCATACCGGCCTGGGCTACATGCTCAGGGAGCTCCTCTATGTCTCTTTTCATGTAGTCCAGGGAGGTACATCTCAGGTCATTCACACCAGCATGGACAATGGCTGAGTCATATTTGTACTTGCCTTGGAGTGACCTGAGTGCTTGTGTTATGTGGCGGATCCTAGCGCCCGACAGGCAGCTCACCATGACCTTCTCCTTGTTCAGCCTGGTGAGCGGGACGTCAGTGTGCCTGACGATAGAGTCACCTATTACAAGTGTATCAGGTGTGTTGTTTAGCCTTAAGGGCTGTGACTGTTCAGCACACTGGATTTGTGAGCTATGTGTTGCACGTGTTTTGTTTTGGGGTAGCGGTTGCTTGGGTGTCTGCTTTGGAGGTCTCTGCTGCTTAGGCAGATTTTTATTTAGAGCCTCTGAGTATGTTTTTGTGTGTTTATGTGTTTGGTTTGCTGTCGTGGTAGGTCTATGTGAGACTGGAATTGTAGTGAGTGTGGTTTCCTTCTCCTGAGTTGAGAGAGCTTAGCCTCCAGTTTGGCTATATGGTTGCATCTCTCACATGTGTTGGAATTTGTTCGGAGGAGGAGAGAGTTGTCTGTGTACATGAGGTAGTTGTAACATTGCCTCAAGATTCCCAGATTCAGCAGCTGGACCGGAGAGGAGATTGACAACTGACCTTTGGACATGCTAGAATAGTGTTGGGAATTCCTTTATAATTGAAAAAAAGGGCCAATGGGGAACAAAGTAGTCAAGGGGAGTTTGTGAGGGTGTAGTGCTTTTAATTTTTTAGTGCTGACTTACATAATTGCTTTAGTGAGCAAGTGCCAGGCTTTAGAGTGGGAATAGGGTGTTTATTATGAGAACTAGATCAGTTCTAAGGGAAAAAGTGAAGAGCAGACTTTGTGGAGCCGAGAATGGTTTAAACCCAATTAAGCGGCGCTGCCCGATGCTGCGCAAAGCCACCCTAAAGCAGGTTTTATACAGGGGGACTTGAAAGAGCTAGAAATTGGCCCAAAACGGCCAATAGACTACCAGATTCTTGTGCTGGGAACTCCCCTCCAGGGATAGATAGGCTGCTCCAAGCTCCCCACTGCCACTGGTGAACAAAGAAGCCTCCCTTTATCCAAGAAAGGAAATGGGCAACACAGGAAAGCCTGTATTTGGACTACTCTAGGTCAGGAAAGACGGGAAACGAGGATAATTTTTATTTTTTTTTTGCAACAAACAGCAGGAAAATGCAATAAATATGTAACACAGGCTAGCGCACTTGAGTGTGTAGCCTCAACAGGTAAAAGCAACAAACAGGACAAACTTTAAAAGTGCAGGTGCAAAAACAACTTTAAACAGTTTAAAACAGTTCAAGAAGCAGAAATACTTGCAGTTTAGCTAGATCGGACAGTCGCTCAGGTTGTAGCAGGAAAACAAACACTTTTATCAGGTTAGCAGTCGCTCTTTTAGCCTCTCTGCTGCTAGCACCACTCTGCAGGACCACAAGGAGCTTGGCTGAGTAGTAACAAGTGCAAAAAATGCGCCAAATTGGGTTTTATACAGGGGGACTTGAAAGAGCTAGAAATTGGCCCAAAACGGCCAATAGACTACCAGATTCTTGTGCTAGGAACACTCCTCCAGGGATAGAAAGGTTGCTCCAAGCTCCCCACTGCCACTGGTGAACAAAGAAGCCTCCCTTTATCCAAGAAAGGAAATGGGCAACACAGAAACTTTCCAAAAGTCCAGAATACAGCAAAGCCTGTATTTGGACTACTCTAGGTCAGGAAAGATGGGAAACAAGGATCATTTTTATTTTTTTTTTATTTTTTGCAACAAACAGACTACCAGATTCTTGTGCTGGGAACACTCCTCCAGGGATAGATAGGCTGCTCCAAGCTCCCCACTGTCACTGATGAACAAAGAAGCCTCCCTTTATCCAAGAAAGGAAATGGGCAACACAGGAGCTACCAGATTCTTGTGCTGGGAACACACCTACCGGGATAGATAGGCTACTCCAAGCTCCCCACTGCCACTGGTGAACAAAGAAGCCTCCCTTTATCCAAGAAAGGAAATGGGCAACACAGGAACTTTCCAAAAGTCCAGAATACAGCAAAGCCTGTATTTGGACTACTCTAGGTCAGGAAAGATGGGAAACAAGGATAATTTTTTTGTTTATTTTTTTTTTCTTTTTTGCAACAAACAGCAGGAAAGTACAATAAATATGTAACACAGGCTAGCGCACTTGAGTGTGTAGCCTCAACAGGTAAGTGCAACAAACAGGGTAAACTTTAAAAGTGCAGGTGCAAAAACAACTTTAAACAGTTTAAAACAGTTCAAGAAGCAGAAATACTTGCAGTTTAGCTAGATCGGACAGTCGCCCAGGTAGTAGCAGGAAAAAAACACTTATCAGGTTAGCAGTCGCTCTTTTAGCCTCTCTGCTGCTGGCACCACTCTGCAGGACCACGAGCAGCTTGGCTGAGTAATAGCAAGCACACAAACCACGCCAAAGCGGGTTTTATACAGAGGGACTTGAAAGAGCTAGAAATTAGCCCAAAACGGCCAATAGACTACCAGATTCTTGTGCTGGGAACACTCCTCCAGGGATAGATAGGCTGCCCTAAGCTCTCCACTGCCACTGGTGAACAAAGAAGCCTCCCTTTATCCAAGAAAGGAAATGGGCAACACAGGAACTTTCCAAAAGTCCAGAATACAGCAAAGCCTGTATTTGGACTACTCTAGATCAGGAAAGATAGGAAACAATGACAATTTTTTTTTTCTTTTTTGCAACAAACAGCAGAAAAATGCAATAAATATGTAACACAGGCTAGCACACTTGAGTATGTAGCCTCAACAGGTAAATGCAACAAACAGGACAAACTTTAAATTACAAGCGCAAAAGCGCGCTAAAGCTGGCTTTAAAGCAGGGGGTTAGAAAGAGATAGGAAATGGCCCAAAACGGCCAATAAGCTACAGGTCACTGGGCTGGAACCACTCCTCAAGGGACAGATAGGCTGCTCAGAGGTCCCCACTCTCACTGGTGAACAAAGAAGCTTCCTCCTATCCAAATAAGGATAAGGGCAACACAGGAACTATGACACAGCCCAGAGATCAGCAATACCCAAAGACTGGACTATTCTAGCTCAGTAAAGGTGGGAAACAAGGATTTTTTTTTTTTTTTTACAAAGTAGCAGAAACTAGGTACAGAAGCACAGTAAATGCTTTAATTCGGCTAGCACACTTGAGTGTGTAGCCTGTCAGTTAAACTAAGCAAAAACAAACTTTAAAAGTGCAAAAACCTCAGAAATACATGCAGGAATGCAATAAAACAACTTTGCAGAGCTTATTTAGTTAAAGAAACAGAGAAGTCTATATATACAGAAAAGCAGCTAAAACACACAAACACTTCAGATGCAGTGCAACTTAGAGCACTTGAGGTGTAGCAATATTAAGGCAATGAGCTAATGACACTAGACTGGGAGGAGTGTCACAGATCAGACTTACAGTAGGGGCGGGCAACTGCAAAGCCACCAAGTATAACAGGAAGACACCAACTGGGAGGGAGGGTTCATCAACTGGATATGCATCAAATGCGGTAACAAGTGCCTCATAACTTTCAGGTAGACCACTAAGTAAAACTGCTGCAATGTGAAAGTCTTTTATATCCTCCCCAATACTTCTCAGCCTTCTAACCATTTCTAAGGTATGCCTTATATAATCCTGCATATCCTGGTCTTCCATCAGCAAGGTCCGAAATAGTTTTCTAATTAAATAGAGTTTATTGCTGAGATTAGCTCTCATGTACCTTTTGCAGTTCTTCCCACAATTCTTTAGTGGTTTCACAATATATATATATATATATATAATTTCATCATCATCTATGCAAAGGGAGATCCTGCTGTGAGCTTTTTGATCCTTTTCTATCCACGCATCCATGGGTTCTGCTGGTCTGACTTCATTAACACATTTTTATGTCCCTTCTCTTATTAGCAGCATCCTCATCTTGAATTTCCATGACTGGTAGTTCTGGTTCATCAGATTCGCTACAGAAAGCTTTGCTGAAGAAGTGTTGTAAGCTGTCTTTACTGTTTTCTCCTTACTTTATCTGTCACTATATCTTGCACTTATTTGCTGTAGCTGAATGTATCTGGGTGCCAGGGTGTCTAGATGTCTTGGCCCATAACCTATTAGAAAAACTTCTTCCAGGCACAGCAAATAGATGCTTACAGCCTAATTGCAGTCTAAACTGAGGTATGTTTATTTCTTTACTTTTTTGATGTCATGAAATAAACTGCACAAGGAACAAGAAATTACATTTTGCAGTCTAAACCAAGGTATGTTTATTTCTTTCTTTTTCTGATGTCATGAAATACACTGCACAAGGAACAGGAAATTACATCAAGCATATAACCTTAAGTGTCCATCAGAAAACACTGCTATCTTGTGGCTAAACATATTATTACACATAAGTGAAACAAACTATACAAACACATAGTAGTTGTTGCCATAGATATATATAGGTTTACAAACACAATTTCGAGTGAAGATTCGGGAACCACAGGATGTCAAAGTACAGTTGGCTGAATCCTGTGTTGCCGAACCTTCATTTGTGTGAGTCCTGGTTCAGAGAATGTACAGTGCATTCACACATATGAGATCAATCTTATAACTAGAGATTGTGGAACATTGGAGATCAGGAAATTTACCTTTTCCCCACTGTAGTCCGATCTCAGAGTTGGAATATATAATTTGCAGTGGATGTGGGGGGGGGGTGCCGGGGGCTTGCCCTCCTTTAAAAATGTTCACGTCACATGATATGTAGTGTCAGACTGCAGTCTTCAGATGTAGAGAATTTATTTTGACTGTCGAATATATGGTAGTAATATATATATATATATATATATATATATATATATATAAAAACACCTTTTCACCTGCTCCTTACCTTATCTTTTGAAAAACAATATATGTCTTTTTCTGTAGGCTAAAGGTTTTCTGAGAGAAAAATGTTATAATTTCCTATAATTTGTATGTTATATAACAAAGCAGCATCCTTTTGACGATGTATTTTCTTTACTTTATAAACATTTAGCAATTTCTTTTTCTTCCTTATTTGTTAACGTCTTCCTTGCTTTTTTTCATTTTCTTCTAAATGCTCTGAACCATCAGATTGCTGAAAACTTGTATTTAGAATTCCAAAGTTGTCAGAGGCATTGCCTTGTTTCAAAGGGATTGAGTGATTTCTACAGACAATAGACACATCCTTTTCTAAATGTATTTTGTTTGCATTTTGTCTAACATTATTTATCTCACCAGTCTAGTCATTAATATATGAAACAACTTTTCTCCAAGCCATGCTAATTTCACAAGTGCAATCATCAGTAAGTCTAGATTTGCTACTAATAGTGGTAAGCAAATCATCCAACTTTTGACGTAAGGAACACAGACCACCAGTGCTATCATTCATTATCTTTAAATATAGATAGCATTTATTAGACCATACTAGATATTTGTGCTTTAGCAGATCATTAATGGCATACACATTTAAAGAATCTACATTCAGCTGCAAATTAATAAAAAATTCCAAAGGAAAAGGATGATCAGAATTAGTTACCATAGAATTCAAAGAGAACTTAAATCGACTCCTTGAGAAAAATCACACAAACAATATACAGTTAAATACTAAATTAAGTACAGTAAAGTTGTTGCTCGGACCATATAAGTTCTGAAAGTCAAACAAAAGCTGAAAATCCTTTACATCGCACATGGATCCTCACAGTAGCTTCAGCTCACTATTGCTTGCAGTTGGACCTCTTTTTATCAGTAAAGATCAATAAATCACAAACCAAGACAGGATTGTTTAGATAAGCTCTGGACTGTCCTCTCTGCAATTTCTGTCAATTTTTAGCTGACTAGGTCCACTAGGATGGCTAGAGTTTGCCTGTCTAAAACCTATCCCTTTCTAACAACAAACAGTGAAAATGAAAGGTAAAACAACAAAATATAACTCAAATTAAATCTTCTTGTCTCATCTGTTTTTGTAAATCAAATCTCCTGCACTAAATGGACAGATGTCTAGATATGTGCTGACATGACATCCAAATCTCTCATGTGGATCTGGATGGCTTAACTTAATCAGTCATCTCTATCACACACATAGATGGCTTAACTTATTTACCAGGCCCCCTTAGTCAGCACCAGGTCGTAGACAGCTGCCTAGGTCACCTTGTGCTGGATCCGGCTCTGTGCCCGGAATATTATAGAAAGATGTGGCCCCTGTATGAAGTGTTATTGTCTTCTGTACCGCAAATAGGAAAATGTGATATGTAAAAGAGACACAAGGGATACCCTTTGTCTTGAAAATGACAAGTCAAACTTCAGCTAGCAGACATGGTAGCTCCATGCCTATAAGTGACACCTTGTTTAAGCCTTTTTTTCCTTGTACAGCACACTCATAGACCTTCTCCATGGTGACACAGTACATAAATATAGTTGTCACTGTCAAGGAATCAAGTGATCTCTTGATAACCTTGTCAAGTAGAATACCAGCTTAATAAAGCAGATGTCACTGTATGTTTTCCTCTCACTTTCTAACTTTCAGTTGATACTAGTGTGTCTTGCCTGCTGATCTGCTATGTAGGTTAGATTTGCTTGAATGTATATGCCTGCACAAACTGATTAGTGCTCATCACTGACAGGTCCATTTTGCTCCCCTCCTGCCTCCATCCCTGGCTGCCTGCAATGTTGCAATATTTATAGGCATGTAGACCTTCCCATCTATAACCAGAAAAGAGCCATCCCTAATAACATATCTTTTCCAACATATCCAATCTGAAAACAAAATCTTAATCTAAATATATGTTATCCATCCAGCAACACTATCATGTGCAGTTCCCCATATCTACTACTACTTGTAAGTAGTATCACACTTGTTTTATAAACTGTAACGCTGACTACCAGATACATCCTGCAGTATAATTATTTAACTTCCTACCAGCATTGCCATAAGCATAAAACTCACAAATATCAACCACTTTCATTCTTACTAGATGAAAAGAGGAAAAATGAAACAAACTTCCTCAGCTAAAATGCTTCCCATTACTACAATGTCGAACAAAAGTAATCTGAACTGTTACAAAATATAACACAGACTCTTATCCAACACCAGCACGTACCTAGACTGGTAAGCATGCTACTACATGGTGACATACAACTCAATCCAGAATCCATCTGCCACAACAAGTACCCTATATCAACCAGTCTTATCATACTGACACAAGGACCCAGACTCTAACGATTGATCATGTAGGTGCGAGGTGGATCTGTAATAAAATAACTGAACTACATACTGGATACATTAACAGTCTCTGAGATGTGGTTAAAACATTTGATACTAGTGGAGGAAATACTACCACCAGGGTCTACACACCTTTAGAACAGATGGACAACACAAAATGTATGATATAGTCAACTTACAAACAAACAACAAACAATCACTTCCTCTGGTAAATCTGAACTAATTCTAGCAAATCTATTGGTAAACCTATTTACTCAAATTCATAATGCTGCATTGTACATTCCCTCCAGTCCACATGAACAAACTATAGACACTTTGAAGGCTATACTATTCTGGATAACATCAAAAAGCATAACATAGTAATACTAAGGGCTGTCAATATTAAATGGCCAAACACTAATACCTAACAAAACTCTACACGGAACCAACCAAATATTAAGCCATATGGTTTCACACAGCTAATACCTCAACTAACTAGAACTGACTAAAGTAACTAACAAAGTAAGTACACTAGCTTGGGTGTTAAGCAGAGAAATAACACAAACTCATCAAGAGTACTGACAAACACCTTAAGTAAAAATTGTCCATGTGCTGTCTGGAAGCAAAATATAATAAGTAAAAGTCACCTTATACCTGGGTATGCTCAGTAAAACATTTTCAGAAAAAACACATTTCCCAGAATACTAAAGGAATCCAACTGGACCCTAATTAAATATAAGTAGAAAATATAGTGAGCTACTCCATATATATATTATAACAGCTCTTAATTCACTAATTCCACTGGAAAAAATAAGTGAAAGGTAATCCTGCACCTGGATTAGTCCTGAAACAAAATGATTAATGACCAAAATGGATATAGCATAAAAACAACAGAAGGCAGCATAAACTACAAAAACAACTCTTCAAACAATAAATTGCAAGATAAAAATATAATTTCGCTGTTTACAGACAAATCACAAAAGTAATCCTAAACAATACTGGAATGGAATCAACAATCTAATAAAACATGGGAAAAGAAATACATCGCATCCATGACCAGAAGAAACTGACTTTACAATTGCCTGTATGTTAAACATCACTTGATAGCTATAGACATCTCTTTAATCGATCAACAGAACCATAATCAAATAAATAAATCAACTGGCTATTAATACAGATCATTCACCTTTCAGCCACTGTCACTAAACCACATTTCCCCAGAATACCTGTAAATCTATGCTGAAGCCATTGCCTAACCTGAGGCCATACTTGTTTTTTTAAGATCAGTATCAGAGTAGTATGTGTACACTAAATGAAAACAGTCTCATGTAACTGTCATCGCTAAAGGCATACCACTAACTGACATATCCGGCTTTAGACCCTTTACTATTATCGCCGTCATTATCTCCTCTCTTTAAAATACTAGACAAACTGTATTCACAAACAAGTCTTGAAACACCTAATAACAAAAAATATTCTGACTCAAATTCAAGATGGTATTTGCCCTGGCCACAGTACTGAAACTGCTCTACTAACTTTGCTAAATACTATAAACCTATACAGAAATTAAAGACTCTTTGCAGCTTCTATTTTTATTGAGCCATATAAAGCACCTGGCATTACATCACAGAGCTTTTTGCTCAGTAGAGTGACTGCTAATTACACAAATAAAACACCATAAACTGGTTCAGAAGCTACCTCACTCTAATGATCCAATCTGGTTGATGGCAACCTCTTTCAAACAAATCAGTACATGTATTCCCTAGGATCTATTCTTGGATCACTATGAACAATATGCTCACCAAAGCAGACAAAGTCATAACTTTTCAGTATACTGACAACTAACTCATAATATGCACGGCAGAAAAATCTAGCTTAGCTCCAAAAATAACCCAATAATCCCTCAACAAACAAGAAAGTTGGCTGTCAGATCCACAATTGCAACTAAATACCAAAAACAAAATTCACGGTGTTCTAATCAAACAACAATAAGAGAAAAAACATATAATTTAGTGTCACTTTTTAAATGTGATACCAGTTAAACAAGTCATCCATACCAAACAATTCTGAGATATAATTTATAATAATATTAGGCTTGACATATAAGCTGGCTGTGTAATAACTAAAAACAATCACAACCTAGGTACACTGTACAAATCAAAACCTTACCTTATGGAAGAAGCCCAGCTGGATATTATATGTCTTTAGTATTCCTAAGCCTATTATATGTATCTTCAATTCTAGCAAACATCCCAAAAATACAGCTCTAAAAACTGCAGCAGACATCCAGCAAAATCACTTGGTGTGCTGCAAATTTAACAAATAAAACTTATCATTGGATTGCACTTGAAAAATGAATTACTAGAACTGCAATGCACTTTTAGATCTTGATCATCAAAAATAGTTCATAACATACTATACATTTCTACTAAATGCCCACCAATAACACATATAATCCAAGAATGCAACCCACCTAGACAGCTGAGATACCAAAATAAAAATCAGACAGCCACCTTTAAATGTTGCCAATCTTTAAAACCCAAGGCTTCTAAACCTAAAATCTGAAACTAATCTTACCATATTCAGAAACCAACTTAAGTATACATACCAGCCCCCTGAATCTTTACATTCAATCAGATTAGACACTAACAAGTCATTGCCTACACTTTTTAACTTGCACACATCCCCTTATTTTCCCCTCCTCCTCTACCACTCTTCTCTTCCTAAACATTGATATTTCCTCTAAAATATATGCCAACCACTGTTGACAATGTCTCACACAATGCATTAAACTATACTAGCTTACACTTTTTCTATATATACCTGACTAGAAACTATGGCACATAAAAATGATTGCATATTCTCTACTAAAATACTTCACTAACCAGTCCAGCAGACTTAAAGGTCTGACAACACAAACTTAAATGATAAATATTTTTACCTTTATTCTACTCACTGTGTCAATATCTAACCAAGTATTTCTGTCATATCGTGGCTGAGGCTGAATTTGCATATGTATTCAGCTTTGCAATTTTGTTTTTAATACATGTTACATTCAGATTCCTAAATATTGCAAAATGTATACTGGAGCTGTTGCCGCTTGGCCTGTGCTGAAAATAGGTCTTCGGCTCAGTCAGACCATCTTCTTTAACAACTTAAAGAAATGGATAAAATAAATACTAGACTGTAAAATGTAACTGTTATTGTTGCTATTGCATTATGTTTGCATACTTTTGTTTTTGTCTGCATTTGCTGCATTATGCATTTTTCTTTATACCAATGTACTATGTTTTTGCACCCAGGCTGAGCCTAACATAGGTGGTCTTATATCAGCATTCTGTCTTTTGTTTAACAAATATCAGTAAATAAATGTTAGTATGAAAAACAGAAATAACTTCTGAAAAATATTACAAAATGAAAATGATAGATGATAGGTAATATAAAGGATTATATGTATGTACTGCATTACTCTGATCAAGGTCGTCTGCCTACTTACAGCCAGAGCCACATTGCTACAGTCTACACTTTTGTACAAATTTCTCATTAAATACTTTTAACCTCTTTGAAATGCAAGTTGCAAATAAACACTCATCATCATATTCTTTCTGGAGTGAAACAAATAATACCCTCACTCTTATCTGTCCACTATTCAAACAATCCCTTAAAGAAAAAAGTTTCAGTAAAATTATCACATAAACTAGAATCAGCTTCCTCAAAGCATTAAACAAATCATAAACTATATAACATTCAGGAAAAATGTACAGATCACGTAAAAGACACCTATAAACGAAATATTGGCACAAGCTAGAATGTCTACTTGGCCCCTCTATATCCATCTATCTCTTCTCATAACTAATGAGAGATTTAATCATCTGATGAATGGGGCATTCTCTTATGTATACACTAGTTATTTATGGATCTACTCACTAATTCCTCCTTTTATACTGCGTTTAACTCTTTTTACTTCCTCCTTCATCCCTGACTCGTCCTCGCTGATCTCCTTGTACCCTTGCATACCTTCCCACTAATCTCCTTCTTCTCTAGTTTTCTTCTGTCCTTCATTTTGAGTAACACAATATGACATCAATATATTCTGTACACGTATTGTCTCTATGACCTATGTATTATACTTTCACATTATCAAAAATTGTATGCATCTTTAATGTATTTTTAATGTATTATTACAATGTTATATTTGTATTATGTGTGCCTTTGCACTCAAGTCATGGCTGGAAGGATTCCAGGAACTACCCCAGTTTCCCAGTTAGCAAAGTCCAAACAAACAGATAATTATAGAAATAAATAAATAAATGCTATTTGAATGTAAACATCATTAAATGATAGATAAGGAAAATACTGGCATCAAAATGGATTAGCATAGGTAGAATTGTTTTTTGATGTGGTAGGATTGTTAGATGTCTGTATGATGCAGCAGGTGCAAGAAGCTGAGTCAAAAATAATATAGAAGTTAGATTGCGCAAAGCATCATAATTAATGGGGAATGTATTCTTGTCTTAGATATAACTGTAGTATGGACAGGATGATGTGTAACAAATGATGTGGTAAGCATTTATATATACATACATGTATGTACATATGTACATATGTGTGTGTATGTGTATACATATATATATATATATATATAAATATAAACTTCAAGGACAAGATAGACAACATGATTTGAAACAGGTTAGATGTATAATTAGTTATACCAGTGATAATAAGTACATAACAAACATTATTAGGAAGAACTGGTCAATTTTAGTTACTAATGAAGAAATAAAAAGTATAATAGGCGAAAGGCCCACCTTCACATATAAAAATACAAAGAATTTAAAAAGAATTTTATGCAATGAGAAATTGAATGAAAGGATTAATAATAGGGGCAATATAGATACTTATCCTTGTGGAAGATGCAGTTCATGTAAATGGGTATCTACTAATAAAAAGTTGTTACATCCTGAATTGTTATTTGAATTTGACTTTAGTTGTTCAGCTAGTTGTGATGATAATAATGTGATATACTTAGCTACTTGTGAGTTATGTCCTGCCTTTTATATAGGCATGACAACAAGAAGGCTCAGAGACAGGATCCAAGAACACCTATATGCTATAAAGAAAATTGATCCCAAAAATGCACTGTCCAAACATATTACTGAGCATTCGGATCATAAATTTGTTTTTAGAGTATTGCAAAAAAGACCTATAAACCAGCGAAGAGGTGACAATTTTAATGATCTAGAGAGTTTAGAACTAGATTGGATCTTTAGGTTTCGAGCACAACAATATCCGGGCCTAAATAGCTACATCAGTATCAGGTCACACCTAAAGAAACGTAAATATCATTGATTTTATGAATGTTTTAGATGAATTGATACCCCAGGCAAGGTTCTGAATCTAAATTTTAAATTATAGGATATATATATATACTTTTTGCCCAGGCTAACTGTTGCTAACTAAATGTTAGCTCATTATAATAAAACACTTAATAAATTATTATTTATTTATTTAATGCTACTGCATAATAATATGTGATAGTGAAGTCAAATTTAATCTTAGGCAATCTGTTTCGCCAATATATTTATGTAATTTACATGTTTTTAATATTTTTATTATTGTTATATCATAAATATTTATATAGACTTTTATATATTTATATAGTTTGATTATTATTATTTATTTATAAATAGCCTCGAAATACCATTTCATATTGTTTGGAACATATATCAACTTTTATAATGTAACATGAAATAGGTGTTTCTTAATATAAAAAATTTTTCACATTATAATATGCTTATACGCTATACAATATATACATAATATAAACATATACATATGCTTTTTGTTATGTTTTATCTATCATCTAGACCGCTATATACAAAAAATTTTTATAGATACATTCTACTGGACTTTATAACAAGCTCCATGTTACATGATTTTTGATATATCTATCAATGAATCCAACTACATACAATTCCCCCCCTTCCCCCCCCTTTTTTTTTCATATCTAAATGATATATATGAATTATGTATAACATATATTTGATATGATTTACATTAGATATTATGTCAGAAATTTTTATTGAAATTATTATGATATATGTAAGGCATTTATTTATTTATTTATTTATAACAGCAATTATAATAAATTTGTATTTATTTATTAAATGGATTAAAATTAAGAAACATGTTAAGTGAAAATATACATACACATTTTTAATGATATTTTTAATGAGATTTTTATGGTTTTTATGGTTTTTTATGGTTATTAATAGAAGTATTTCAAAAAATGTATATTGATATAATAATCTTCATATATTATTGCGTTTATTAATGTTGCACTAACTTAATAGGTTACTGATATATCGATCTGATGACCCTGTTCTGCTATATGTTATGGTTAACGGAACATGGACCATTACATTTAGTTTTATTATATTTGAAAGTTCTCCAATGAATAGACCATTTCACAGTTTAAAAGTTTTATTAAGTAATGTTTCAAATTGATTTGATTGTTTTGATTTTTTTCTTCCTTGAATATCTTGAATAATTGCATGTGATATACAATGAAACCAGATATACATGCTATACTATGGACTTCAGCTTTAAGATGATGCACACTATATTTGCAAAATTGAACAATATGATTGAATTATTGAATGAATTAAGTCATTAAGCAATTGTATTTTTTATATATAAAGTGAATGCATTCACTAAGATTTTAAACTTATCTGAAGAAGCGTGCATTGGGAAGCACGTGAAAGCGCTCATTTCTGTGAACTTTCTGTGAATAAAAATTCATTATATCCTTCATGGTGTTGATCTACATCTTTTACTTCATTGGTTCCGGATTTTTGCTGTTGGTCAACTCTAAGGGAGAGGTTCGTTTTTTATTTGAACAATGTTATATTTGTATTATGTGTGCCTTTGCACTCAAGTCATGGCTGGAAGGATTCCAGGAACTACCCCAATTTCCCAGTTAGCAAAGTCCAAACAAACAGATAATTATAGAAATAAATAAATAAATAAATAAATGCTATTTGAATGTAAACATCATTAAATGATAGATAAGGAAAATACTGGCATCAAAATGGATTAGCATAGGTAGAATTGTTTTTTGATGTGGTAGGATTGTTAGATGTCTGTATGATACAGCAGGTGCAAGAAGCTGAGTCAAAAATAATATAGAAGTTAGATTGCGCAAAGCATCATAATTAATGGGGAATTTATTCTTGTCTTAGATATAACTGTAGTATGGACAGGATGATGTGTAACAAATGATGTGGTAAGCATTTATATATACATACATGTATGTACATATGTACATATGTGTGTGTATGTGTATACATATATATATATATATATATATATATATATATATATATATATATATATATATATATATATATAGAGAGAGAGAGAGATGTGTATGTGTGTGTGTGTGTGTGTGTGTGTGTGTGTGTGTGTGTGTGTGTGTGTGTGTGTGTGTGTGTGTCTGTGTGTGTGTGTCTGTGTCTGTGTGTGTACTTACTTATGTATTTATTGATTTATCTTCGTTACCAAAATACCAAATGCATATGAAAGTAATGTACTTAATTCTGCATTAGAGGTTAGCTTTAGGAGCATCATGTGCATAGTAGGCAAGAATCCAGACAAAATACATATGGGATCCTGTATAGTAATAAGAGTTTATAAACAATCAAAGAAATGCAACAAGCTAAGCATTCAGTATTTACAATATGTGCAGTAAGAAATCCATACAGGAAGTAAAAGATGGAGAGTGGAGGAAAGTAACAAATTAGAGGATGTGTGCTTTGTTCACAAGGTACTGTTTTAGCTGATTTCTGGATGTGGGAAAGGAAGATATTTCTTTTAAGCTGATGAGGAGTGACTGCCAAAGTGAGGGGCTAATGCTGAGAAGGAGTGCTTGGCTCCTTGTAGGTTGGTTGTGACTGCTGAGAGAATGGATTGTGAGTACCTCCTCAGGTCGCTGGTCGATACTCTTTCAACATCCCTACCACAATGCTGGTGTTGTCTATTCACATAGTATACACTTTGTAGCAACTTTTATGAATCCAGCCTATAGTCTGCAGAGTATCAGTTTATTTATTTTTATGCTGAAACAATGATTCAAAGTTCAAATTCAAGTTGGGATAGTAGGATTCCATCCCTCGACAATTTCCTCAATACATTCCCACCATACCCAATTCCCATAAAAAAGGTTCTCCAATATCATTCCTCCTATAATGGTAACAAAGAGCTTATACTATCTCCTTGCTACAGTCACAAACATACAGTTACACTACAAACAAATGAGCTCATTTATTTAAGCAGATGTGATATCAGTCACCACTTCTTAAATTAATGCTATTACACTGCAGTTATGTTTCATGACCATCTCTACTGAGGTGTTAATTATGCCCACCAACAGATTGCATCTGGAGTAGATGCCCTTCAAACTGCTCTGGTTTGTTTTTCAGGGTGACTTTAACTCATTACAGCCTAGTGACATCTCTGAGCGTTTCTGTAGTTGCATCCCACTAATGTCTCTAGGCATCTAACATCAAATTTTCATTTTTGCATTGATAAAACCATGATATATATATATATATATATATATATATATATATATATATATATATATATATATATATATATATATATATATATATATACATACACATAACAAATACACACAAAAAGTAGCACTTTGACAGCAACCCAGCGGTGTAAGATGAATATTGTAAAATAATAAAACGTTTACTCAACAATGGTAAGCGCTTTCACAACACAATGTTCCTAAGTCAGACCATTCAAAAAGTACATCAAAAACACAATCTTTTATAGTTGAAACAATTAACAAAAGGCCCAATAAAAATAAAAAAAAATTAGAAAAAAATCAACTGTGAATTTATTAAATATGCACAGTTGATTTTTAATTGATATTCTAATTGTTTTTTGATTTTTATTGGACCTTTTGTTAATTATTTCAGCTATGATTGTCCCCCAGATTCTCTATAACTTGCATGGCATGCAAGATCGGTGCAGTAGCCCTAGCAGACAATATGTCTGCCAGGCGATCCAGGAACAGCCTGCAGGGGAGTGAACGAGCGGTCCTGCACTAATCCTGCACGGACTAAGCCCCTGTATGCAAATCACCCCATTTGCAGGAGAAATGTATGCAAATTAGGTGATTTTGCAATCCAGGAAGCTTGCAACCAGCCATGCAGGACTAGTGCAATCTGCAGAAATGTACTCAGTTAGTAACCGAGAACATTTCTGCAAAATCCAAAACGGAGCTGTGACAGCTCCAAATACAGGCTGCATATCATGTAGTAAGCATGCCGTTGGCCGAGTATAAGGCCATTGGCATTGCAAATAGTGAAAAAAAAATACGAAAATCAACTTTTATTTTTTTTAGCCGATCTTGGCTGTTTAAGCATAGGACAGTGGCGTGCAAATGGGATCGGGGGGAAAATAACAAAATAAACGTAAATTAAGCATTCTAACTAAAATCAGTATTCGGCCATGCAAGTCAATGGCAGGCAGAAGACAACATGGCCAGTGAGTAGTGATTGTTAAGGGGGGAGGCTCAGTGTGAGACAAGTAACTATGCATTAGTGGGCAATCCTATGCAAATTAGGGGAATGATAGTGAATCCCAGTTTTCCCCAGCATGTGAGTCAGGTCTCAACAGTGTAAGAGTAGGAATAGCTTGGTGCAAGCCTAGGAGTAAGGTGACATCAAGGGGGGGTGTCAGGCATACTGTAAGCGGATTGTAGCCCTGTGGCTCGGGTTTGCTCCTAGCTTAGCACAGCTAAGCTAGGGGTGTGTCTAAACCCACCTAGCACTCTTTACATTGCCTAAGCGTGTGTGCACGCCACACACCAGGTTTTAAAGGCAGAAAAAATATGTTAAACCAGGAAATAGCAGTAGTGTGCACATTTGTGCACTCTGTTTGTGCGGCGCTCCCCCGGGCTTAAACAGGAAGGCAAGGGGAAGGGAAAACAGCAGTAGGAAGGTAATCAAGGAGAACTAGCATAGTTGGCAGGTGAAATATATCAGAATCACCCAATTACACAGGCAGCAGACCAGCCCAGCCCAGAACACTACTATAAACTATGCAAACACCTTCTCCTCTGGTTTTTCCCATACTCTGCACCACTGGTGTAAACAAGCGGGGAACTTTTAACACTCACAACAGCAAAATGATAGGGGCTGCAATAGCTATCATACAACAACTTGTGGTAGAGGCTGAGGGTGGTGAGGATGTGAATGCAGTCGACATACCCACAGTGAGGAGGCGGAGAAGAGTGTATAGACCCAGGGTAACCTACCAGGGGCTACATGAGCTGGAGGTAGTGGAGCATTATAGGGTAGATAGGGCCTCCTACAGCAAATTGGTGAGCTGTGCCGGCCACGCCTGACACACAGAACTAACAGAGGGGAACCCATCCCAATGGATACCAAGGTATGTGCAGGCCTACGAATACTAGCTACAGGTGCCTTCCAAAGGCCAACTGGGGATATGATGAGGATTTCACAGGCATCAGCATCCAGGGTACTCCACCAGTTCCTGGATGCCACATCAGCACATGTCAGTGAGCACGTATATTTCCCCAACACCCGTGAGGCGTTGGCCAGCAATATGCAACTGTTCCACCAAATAGCAGAATACCCTGAGGTAGTGGGTGCTATAGACTGCACGCACATGTGCATCAAAGCATAACCTGGTGAGCGGGGTAGGGTCTACATCAACCGCAAGGGCTTCCCCTCCATCAACTGTCAGGTTGTGTGTGATGTACAGGGCATAATAATGAATGTGTGTGCTGGCTGCCCTGGAAGCTATCACGATTCCCACATCTGGCATCTGACACAGCTGCACAAGAGATTTGCCAATGGGGACATCCCTTACTGTCACCTAGTGGGAGATGCTGGATACACACTGGAGCCGTGGCTGATGACACCCATCAGAAATGCACACACACCCGAACAAGAACTCCATAACAAGGCACACGCACAGACCAGAATTATAGTAGAGCATGTGTTTGGGATGCTCAAGTCATGGTTCCTGGTGAGTGGACACATCCAGTGGACCCTTGCAGTACTGACCAGCTGCATGTACCCAAATTTTCTTGTATGTGGCATACTACACAATATGATCCTGCGGAAGCAGTTGCAGCAGAAACAGCTCTGGGCAGGGCCACACAGCCCCCCACCATTGCCAAGGCCTGCACAGGCACAGAGTGACTCGGAGGAGGAACAATCTGAGCCTGCCCCAGTAGGCAGAAGGAGGCATGCCCAGTATGCCCTGGCCTTGGCAAAGAGGCAATGCATAGCACATACACTGACACAGGAGGGACCCAAGGAATAACACCTCTCTCTGACTCTCACATACAGTAAAAGGGATGCCAAACATTACACTACCTGTGCTTAACCATGTGTAGGGAGTGTACTATGTGCATCTGACATAGGCATCCCTGTAGCACCACCCTCAATACTGGAACACCCACAAGGTAAGTGACTCACACATGCCAGTCAGGGGAGTTCACATAACCAACAGTCACAGCCAGCAGGACAGGTGTAGACAAATACAAACAAAGGCTGTGCTATGGCCTCTGAATGAAGCATATGCATAACCTCCCCCCCAGGCACACACAGACAGACTACAGCAGGTCAGGCGGTGGGATGTCAGTTCTGAAGGGTAGAAAGTCAGAAACTAATATGTAGATAAATAAAAGCTAAGATCTGTAGTACACTAGTATGCCTCTAGTCAGCATGGTAGGTAAGACTACAGAATTAAATGGAGTACCCGACATACCAGTACTTTCCTAGCAAATGTGTACAAGTGTCAGGTGTGTCCCCCATCCTATGTAGTAATGTAAGAACAGTCAGGTCTGTCCTCCCCAATCTTGTGTAGAAATGTAGAAATAGACATGTGTGCCCCCCCCACACTATGTAGTAATGTAATAGCAGTCAGGTGTGCCCCCCCAATCCTGTGTAGAAATGTAGAAATAGACAGGTGTGCCCCCCATCCTACGTAGAAATGTAGTAACAGTCAGGTGTGCACCCCCCAATCCTGTGTAGAAATGTAGAAATAGTCAGGTGAGCCCCCCATCCATGTAGTAACAGTCAATGCCAAATGCTCGATGGATACCCTGTAGAAACAGCATGCCACTTGTCGGTGTACAACACAAAGGTCAGCACTGCAGTACAAACTACCTGGACTTGGTCCACACATTAAATACAGATGGGCATGCTTACACACTTAGAGAAATGAAGGCAATGTCAGTCAACAACATACTAAAAGGTCATACTGGGCATGCTCACACACTTAAACACATGAAGGCCATGTCTGCAAACACCAGTGGACCAGACATATCTGGCAGTCGCAGTTGTTAGTGCAGACACTCATCAGTATGCACCACTCATGCCTTGCACACACAGTGGATAGGAATACAGACATATATGTAAGGACAACACACTATAATAAGCCAAAGGTAGACGTACGTAGATGTGTGGAAGAGGGTGACTATGACAAGGAGCCATCCAAGCCTGTCCCACCCAGCACACAGCCAAAGGGCCCCAACCACATGAGGTTCAGATATCAGTGCAGATACTAGCCACCAGTATCTGTCAGCATTACAGACTATGTGGTGCACGTGCTAGCTGTGCAACATGACTGTACAAGGAAGTAGTCATCTAGCAGCTGTATACCCATACCTGTGAAGTATGACCCTGTGTGTGTGCCCACATGTGGAGTGTCAACCTCTAGATGAATGGGTTATGGCCCATGCACACACACTGCCCTCCCCATATCCATACTATGATAAGCCTGCTGAGGTCATCCACTGTGAAATACACCTTTGGGAGATTTTTAGCCCATTAAACTCCATGGCACGTCCCATAACTGCATACTGCTGTAGTGTGCTAAACTAGTTAGGTAGGAGTTCAAATCCCAGACATGGCAACTTTGTGTGTGTCTGTCTGTGTAGCGAGCAATGCTTTTTAGGGTAGTCACACTCCCTACAATTGAAATGCTCTACTTGGTAAGGCTGCTGATGTCATCCACCTAGAAATACATTTCTGGGAAGGTTGTAGCCCAGGAAACTCCATAGAGCATACCATAACTGCATACTGTTGTAGTGTGATAAAATAGTTAGGTAGGAATTCAAATCCCAGACATAGCAACCGTGTCTGTCTAGCAAGCAATACTTTTGAGGGTTGTCACACTCCATACACTTGAAATGCTCTACTTTGGTAAGGCTGTTGATGTCATCCACCTAGAAATACACCTCTGGGAAGGTTATAGCCCAGTAATCTCCATAGTGTGTCCTATAACCGTGTACTGCTGAAGTATGATAAATTAGGTAGGAGTTCTAATCCCAGACTTGGCAAGTATGTCTTTGTGTGTGTGTCTGTGTAGAGAGCAATGCTTTTTAGGGTAGTCACACTCAATACAACTTGAATGCCCTACTTTGGCAATCCTGCTGATGTCATCCAGTGTGACATACACCTTTGAGGAAAGAGTTTTCCAGTAATCTCTATGGTGCATCTTATAACAGCTCCATGCTGTAGTGTGATATAGACCTCTGTTAGGGGTTCTATACCCACACATGTTGGTTGTGGATGTTGTGTATGTGTGTCACTGTCTGTGTAGGGAGCAGTGCATTTTAGCCTAGCCACACTCACAACAATTCAAATGTCCTACTTTGGCAATCCTGCTGATGTCATCCAATGCGACATACACCTTTGAGGAAGGAGTTCTCCAGTAATCCCTGTGGTGCATCCTATAACAGCTCTATGCTGTAGTGTGATATAGAGCTCTGTTAGGGGTTCTATACCCACACATGTTAGTTGTGGATGTTTTATGTGAGTTTCACTGTCTGTGTAGAGAGCAATGCATTTTAGTCTATCCACACTCACTAAAATTCAAATGTCCTACTTTGGCAATCCTTCTGATGTCATCCAATGTGATATACACCTTTGGGAAAGAATACTCCAATAATCTCCGTGGCGCATACTATACCTGTGTAGTGCTGTAATGTCATAAACTAGTTAGGTATGGGGTTCTAATCCCAGACATGACAGGTGTGTGTGTTAGGGGTTCTATACTCACACGTGTCGGCTATGAATGTTTTGTGTGTGTTTCACTGTCGGTGTAGGGAGCAGTGCATTTTAACCTAGCCACACTCACTACAATTCGAATGCCCTACTTTGGCAATCCTGCTGATGCATACTCCAGGAATCTCCGTGGTGTGTACTATAGCTGTGTAGTGCTGTAGTGTAATAAACTAGTTAGGGAGAGGTTCTAATCCCAGACATGACAAGTGTGTGTGTGTGTGTGTGTGTGTGTGTGTGTGTGTGTGTGTGTGTGTGTGTGTGTGTCACCTGGGCACAATGTGCATCTGGTTTTGCAAATTTCTTCTATGGTGGCCCTAGTATATATCACAATGTCCATTGTACAGGGATAACAGATGTGAAATAACCAAGAGGCTGGGGTGCAAATCCATGCCCATACATGTGACATCAAAGCCAGGCAACCCCAGTAATACCCAGAGAACACTCTCAACCCATGTCTCATGTACACACACACACACTTGCCTAGGTAATAGCCAATATGTGGGTAGTACACTGCATATTGACCACTGATATTAACTATGGAGTGATTGCAGTGGGCTACAGAGGGCATGGCAACCTGTCAATCTGTCCAATAGGCACATACATGCAGACAGTGCACCTTCCCCATGTTCCCCACTGGACACCTGCAACACCTGTGGTGCCATCAAATGTGACCCACAAAAGACATACCATGCCTGAAAGCATGCCCTGTATGGACAGATGCCACTGGCACCAGGAAATGTCATTAGCATGCTATCAATGTAGGTGCAGGGTAAACCTGCTGTCCATTACCAGTTCCTGCCAGAGGTGGCCAAGACTGGCACATCTGCTGATAATCTGTGTACACAACATGGGCCAGACACCCCAGGTACAGCTCTACATGTTACTGTACATGCATGTGGGAGGTGTGCACATCCCAGGCACTATCCATGTCATGGACTAAGGAACACATACATGGCAAGCAATGCACAGCATTGGCCACATGCAATAGTCACCCAGGTGACTGGATGGGGGAATACAATACCCACCTGTGTGGGCAAATGCAGAAACTACAGCCCTGGGCCAGAATGCAAACTATTGTCATGTGGCCTAATGCCAAGGTATACCCATCACCTAGCCTTGTATAGCCATCTGGCACAGTCGATCATCACACACCTGTGCAGAAATGCACCCATGCATGTCAGTACTGGCACCGTGTGTGTGTGTGTGTGTGTGTGTGTGTGTGTGTGTGTGTGTGTGTGTGTGTGTGTGTGTGTGTGTGTGTGTTTTATGATGTGCATGATCACATCCACACTCACTACAACCCCCAATGGCATACTGAAGCATGCTGTCTGATGTCAGACACCTCCCCATACCCTTTGCCCATATAACCTCTGTATGACCCATGTAGTGCATGTGATACCTGCACAGTAATGTGTTGTGGCAATCTCACTAGAAATGGGTTGTAGTCCTGGCCCTGCCAAGTGTGTCAATGTGTGTGCATCCCTGTGAGAGTGTGGCTGTACTGACACTGGCACCTGTTCATATGGACAGGCACGTGTACTACACCTACCGTATAGCTACCATATCTCTGTTGTAGATGTCACTCACCATCACATATATGTCCTGAAGGCTCCACAACAGGTAACCAATGTGGCGCATCCAATAATTGCATAGAACTGTGATAGCACTACATAGTCCTCAGGGGTAAGATACCCAGTGCTGGTAGGTGTGTTACACAAACATGCCTAAGTTTTACTCTCCCACCCCTCCCTGACTTGTCTTTGCCTCTGTCTGCCTTTCTCACTCCCTCACTGGTGGATGTGGAGACCTACACCTGCTTTGCTTAGGCAGCAGCATGTGTATTTTAAGTGATGCTCATGGTCGGCTGATGGCCTCTGCATGAATTGCAGCCCTCCCCTAGCTGATTGCATGTGGAACAGCTGTGGTAACATTCCATAGCCAATTGCATGGAAACACACTCCAATATCTAGGAACATCATGTTGGTGTTGGACCTTTTCATTCACTGTGAACAGGAACTCGATCTGTTGTTTGGCAAACAGCATCTCAGATGGATTGAAGATTTACCTCTGACAACATACACTGTGGAAACAGGCCAACACACAGGAGGGGGATGTGCCTGACCTGACTACAGACTGTAAGTGCTGCTATACTGCATTTGGAGTAATGTTGGTTTAACAGGGTGTGTGCAGATATGGCTGTCCTACATGTTTTAATACCTGCCATGTCAGTTCTATGTTTATGAGTACTCCCCATCTGTAGGGTCATCTGCAGACTGGGCAGTGTGTGGTGCCTTTCGTGTCATGTGTTACCCACAAAGCATCTATCTGTGAACTGCAGAAGGTAGTGTGAGGATTGCAGTCTGTAGATGGTGAAAGCCATTACAGTTACTGACTTCATATCCCTCATAGGACATATGTTGTGACAAACCCTATTACAACAGTAAATGTATGAGGTTATCACAGCAGCATGTCAATATTGGCCCTGTGTATTTGCTTCCAGCCACAACTCTGTCAACCTTTGTACATATGTCATGCATTAAGAGTTGCATACATACTGTACACTATAATTAGTGTCATCATATCCGATAACAAGCCAGTGAGATATCAGACTGCTACACATGTTATGTACAGTAGGGGTTATATTTGATGACATAACCTGGACATTCTCTGCTTGTTTGTATTGTGTACTTATGGTGAATGTTGACAGCGTGGGTATTGCTAATATGTACTTTGGCCTGTATGCAGACTGTGGTAGATGTCATTGTTCTAGGTCCCATCCTATCTGATGTTACATGCTGCTCCACTGTATGTTACCATATTGGCTTACATGTTTGTAGGGCCATGCACACACATGTCCCATACCACAGACAGGCATCAGACCACACTGTGTAGTGGCCCAGTATATGTAGGGTTAGTGTGTGAGTGGCACATATGAGGATGGTGTTGAACAGATAGTCCATATACTGTAATATTATGCTAGCTTACCATATGTGGCTGTGGCTGTGTTCACATTGGTTGTGGTTATGCACTTTCACATAGGTGTATCTTACCCTGTGCTGTGGCATGCCTGTAAAGCTTGCTATATATGCAGGCACATGTGCATTCTCCCATAGGAGATGTAGGCCAGTGTTGAGCCAGTCTGCCTGTAGCCTGCACAGTGCTTTGTTATATGCCCAGCAGCTTAGTGTACTTACCCAGTGAGATGTCATGTCCAGATACTTGCCAGATGTACTGCTGCCAGGCCTCCCGTAACAGTCATGTATGTCAGACAGAGCAGTGGGATGCTGTACAGATGTATGTCAATATCTAGTGGGTAGTATGTGGACATGGCACCTCTGTATCAGCAATTATTATGTGTCATGACAGACAGGGGTGTGTGAATGCATAACCTGTGGGGGCGAATGTATACCAGTCGTTATGTGTTATACCCATTTACATGGCTGTTAACATCCATATTGTCAGGCTTGATCCTCATGTTCTGCACTAAGGAGTTCTGTGTATACCTCTGGACTGTCCAGAGTGTGTCAGAATTTCCACATATATTGGCCAATATCTCTGCTGTAGTCCACAGAAGCATTACGTGCTTGCAGCGGTACTGTACTATGATGTCTTTAGGATGTCTGTCAGTAGCCAATGGCACACATGTGAAAAGCAGATGTGACCTCCCACACACACCATGTCTGTGATGACAGTCCCTATTACAGTAGCAATAGTCTACTAATGTACCTGCTATACATACCTGACATCCCTGTGCACTACGAAGTTGGGACTATAGGAGCTGAGGTAGGGCTACACTCCATGTTCAGGACGTATGGTGAAAATATATCTACATATGATTATCCAGATATCTATACAGATAACTACACATGTACATATCGACATATATAGTGGGTATGTATATGTTCATAGATATGCATATACACACCCAGACATATACATATGCCGAGCATTATATGTCTACACATATACAGATAGTGATACATATGCACATATACGTATACCATACTGCCATTCCTGCCAGCAGTCCACTGCTGTTGCATCCCCCACACATATGGTGGGGCTGGGGACATATATGTGTGTACCTCACCTACACAATACATGTGTGCCCATATGCACTCCAGAGGACAGTGTATGTAACAGTGGTATATGGCTCTATACTATTGAGTCTAGAGGGGGACTGCACCATACATAACCTAGGCTGTTACAAAATGTGGGGGTATCAGAGGTGAGCTGCCTTAAGGTATCTAGATGTACAGTACCATACATTTCACCTATCTTGACGTTACTTACATAAAGTGGGTTACTGCAGGCATACTGCCTCCTGTCATACAGACTGTTCTGTTTGTCAGTGTGCCTGTGATGGTGTCAGTTATGCCTTGTTATGTAACTGTTATAACCCATTTGGTCAGTTGAAGTCTTTACCATCTAGTGATTGTGTACAGAGTGTAGATACAGGCTGCTGACGTATACACCTGCATTACTTACTTGATTGTGTGGTATCCTGTGGCCCAGTCTGTCTTTACTATTGTACAATTTGAAGAGCTTGGCCTGGATAGCAACAGTTGTGGACCTTTCCAGACTACTGTATTAGTATAACTGTTGCACAGTTGCATTACTCTCTGAGCAGCTATATGACATGGCATATATATCTGTAATAGTACATAAATAAAGGTTTTCCATTTCTGCACAACTGTGTGTGGTGTTTTATCCTATGACCTCTCTGTGGGTATATGTTGCAGGCAATGACTGTCATTTGTATGAGTGGCTCATCCAGTGTCCAGTTGTTAGGGTGTTAATTGTAGGCATAGTGGCATTTCCATATTGTGTGCACCTACTACATAAGTATCTTACTGTACATATCTCTGTGTGTGTATGTGTAGTCACATGTATATCTATATATATGTATATATATATATATATATATATATATATATATATATATATATATATATCTGTATCTGCATATATGTGTCTGTGTATATTTATCCTGGGGATGTTGATAGCTTCCACATTTTACATTTCCTATGGGAGCCAGACTGTACTGTATGATATGTTACCAATACCGGCCTACCATTATACAGGTGGGATGTTGCACTGTTAACATCTTGTGGCCATGTCATGTCAGGATCTGGTTATGGGATATGCAACACTTGGTACTGTATTGCAGGGTGGACTTGTTTGGCTGTGGGGGGTGGGTACACCTATTCGTACAAGACGTATATTGTTTGGGGCCTCTCAACCCCATTAACAGCGCATGTGGATATATATGATTTAGTTAATCTCCCATTGATATCTACACATGTATGTCCATATATACGTATATGGATATATATATATATATATATATATATATATATATATATATATATATATATATATATACATATATCTGCTTACATATATTTAACTATGTCCATATATACCTACATAAATATATATCTGCTTGCATATATGTAACTTGCTGTGTATATGTAGACATATAGGTGCAGACATATATATGTGTTGATGTAGGCATTTGCATGTATATATGTTCATATATATTTATATATATGTAAATATTTATACATATATATATATATATATATATATATATATATATATATATATATATATCTACATATATAGATATGTTGTGTCTGTTTAGATATTAATATATTTACACACACATACATCTAACTGTTGGAATACATTCTCTGTACTGTTTAATGACTGGGCTGGATGATATATTTTTGAAAACATCAAGGATATGTATGTCTGGTATGGCTTAGTGGTAAATCACTTTGTCTCTGGTGTGCAGGGTTCTGGGTTTGAGCCTTGCAGAGGCTGTTTATTTTGTTTCTGGGCAAAACACGGGCCATTGAATACAGAATGATTAAAGCACTTTAAAGTAGTTGTAAGCGGGTTTGCACGTGTTTGCATGGAGATAAGCACTGCTAACTTCTGGTTACAGTTTCTTATACTCAGCTTCTAAATTGCTTAACCAGTGCAGGCATTGCTTACCCCCACGCAAACAGGCTTAGACCTGCTTACTGCTGCTTAAAAGTGCTTACTCCCGCTTACCCCGTGCTAATTTCTTTAAAAGAAAAGAAAAAAGGGTTGAGAGGAAACTGATGAAAAAGGGGCACAAAGAGGGAAAGACAGTTGGGAAAATAGATAGGGCTGTGCAGGAAGGGTGTAGGGAAGGTCCATAGCTGCCCATTTCTTCTACAGCAACATCTGTGCATATACACTGAATTTGGAGGTAGAGTTGGACATTTAAACCCCTGGGAGAGGGGTGAGGATAACTATAATAAGTTGTGATGCCAATTAGACCGGATTACATGTGTCCAGTGGACATGTGTGCGAAATGGACAGCTATGTATGGGGCGAGATTTTTTTGTGGGAACAGATTGCCCTTTTTTCTTTTTTTCAGGTGAGAGTGGGATGTTGGGGAGGGGTAGTAGGTATATTTGGGGTGGTACGTTGGGTAGGTTAACAGACAAGACAAACAAGACGCATACAGGGGCGGTATATGACACATGTGGGTGGTATACACCTTGATGGGGTGGGGTGTTGGGATATCGGAAGCCCACAAGCCCCCTAATGGTAACAGTGGGACTGAGGTCCCCACCCATTGGCAGTCACCAATGCACCTTCACAGCCCCAAAGGTGACTGTGCTGGGGCCTGAGTTGCAAAGCCATGCTGACTCTCTAATCATGACACATGGCCCTCATGCTAGCATAGAAGATCACCAAACTGCTCGTTGATCGCTCTACACACCACGACCCAGACCTGGTGACAGGTGACAGGTGCTTGTCCATACCCACTCCCGGGGGGGGTGAGCCCCATCCCCTGAGGTGGTTCCACCCGAAGGGGGTGCAGGACCAACGGACAGGGAGTCTCGGGTTGGGCCCCAGACATGCTGATGCCTTGGTGCCACGGCCAGCTGAGGTGGGACAGGTGGGTCTGCTGGGACCGGCTTTCCCAAGTATACTATAGTGTTTAGATTTCATCATCATATATCGGTTAGTAATAGTCAACACATTCCAGGGTTAGGTATAACAGCATGCATAGATATTCCCATTAACCCAGACACCAGATATGGAACAGTTGCATAACAGAACACATGCATTTATGGGACCACAGTGGTAATAAGAACAGCATGTAGGTATGTTGATGGCACCATGCCACCCATGTTGGAATAATTCAGTATAGCACATGCATGGGAACCATTAATATATTTATCAAACAATTGGACATTATCAGAGTCAATACATACCATTTGGGGTGAGTATGTTGATTATTGTTGGAGATAAGGTGGGGGGGGGAGATGTCAATTAACAACTAGTATATTCCTGTAGTCCACATTACTTTCCTAGTTGGTGCTGTTATCTGCATCTTACAAGTCTTGCTACACTACCCTATAGCCTTACTTTGGACAGTGATATGGCTGTCATCATCATTACACATGACCCAGTTTTACCTGCAGTATACACCTCTTACCTGGTATACCTGTGGAGGGAATGTTTGTTAACACTAACTAACTGTTTCTACACATACTCCCAGATTCCAGGTTGATGTTTTGCACATAGCTATCCAACTCTTTCTGCACAGACTATGGCCATGTGTTGACCACATGCAGGTGCACCAGGACATATCTAGAGTATTGCCCTCTTCCACCTTTAGTAACCTGACACACACATATACATGCTTTCCTACACAGTTATATTATGTTTCACAGTGTGGGTGACAGTGATCAGTAATACTTTATTATTCAGAGAAACTGCAACACTCACAATTCCATACAATTCCAAAGTGAACAGTACCAGTACAGGTTATAATGGCCTGTATTTCTCAGCACAGTGTTCATATCCAACATACCTGTGGGAGCAATGCTTGTTAGCACTACCTGACTGTTGCCACACAAAGTTCCAGGTTACACATTAGTATTATGCACATACATCTCACTCCGTTACTGTACACACTCTGGTCACAGCTTGACGGCATGGGAGTGTAGATAGGACATACTTGCAATATTACTCTCCTAACAGTTTCGGGGGTTGCTACAGTGACAGTTGTGTTCTCATGATGTTTGACTATCACTTGTATTCCCTGTTTGCTGGCTACACATCTGGGATCATCCCACAGACTTACCAGGTGGACAGGGGGACAGGCAGAAGATATGGACACATATACTGGACATTCTGGCCTCAGCTGTACAGTTGTGGGTTATGCATCTGTATGCAGCCTAATTCCACTCCCAGGATTCAGACCATGGCTGCATCTGCTACAGCTTAAACACTGTCCATCACAGTTGTGTTTGCTATATAGCTATTGATGTATATCTCCTATCTGCTTTCTATCTTATTAATCCCCTGTGCTTTTGCATTCTGACCTTGTATTACAACACTCATATACAGTTTCCTAGACAGTTATATGTCGCTGGACAGTGTGGGCGACAGTGATGTGTAATAACTCATTATTCAGAGCAACTGCATATCATTCTTGTAATTCTGGGCACAATGTTGGTATCTGACAGACCTGCGGGAGGAATGTTTATTAGCACTACCTGAATATTCCCACACACAGTACCAGAGTCCACATTACTATTATGCACATACATCTCACTCTGTTACTGTACACACTCTGACCACAGCTTGACAAGCTGGGGTGTAAATGGGACATATGTGACTTCTTAGTCACATAAGGTATTGGGGAGTTGTTAGTGTGCCAGCTTTGTTCTCATAGCTGTGTGTCAATCAGTTGTATTTCCTGTTTGCTGACTACGTCTGGGATCATCCCACTGATTTCCCAGGGGGACAAGTTGATAGGTAACAGATATGGGCCACTTTACTAGACATTCTGGACATATCTGTCCAGTTGTGGGGTATGATTCTGTATGCAGACTACTACCACTGGCAGGATTCGAACAGTGGCTGTGTGTGCTAAAATAACTACAGTTCACATCTCAGTTGCATGTGCTATTCAGTACTTGTTGTCTGCATTTTCCCTGTTTACTGTCTATGAGTGTCTCAGTTCTACTAAATGCCTGATGGGGATTACACCTGTCATATACAGGCATTCCTACACATTTAATTTATGGTGCACAGTATGGGTAACATTGCTTAATACTACAATACGATTACATGATTGTATATCAACATTACCGTATGATACCAGGATATACACATGCAGTCCAGCAGTTAGACCTGTTTTGTCAGGCTATTACACTTTTATTGACTTACAGACAATATGAGACACTTACTGCCATATTCTCTAGTGTATGCAGTACTGGCCTTGAACAATACAAGTTTTATACATGCAATTAATTTCCTACTACTTTTATTTTTATTTCCTATGACAGTAAATGCATGAGTGTTACTGACCTGCCTCACGCTGCAAACTCACCAGGCGGCTGATGTGGGCGTCCTGGTTCGCGGTCTGCTCCATTGCAGCTGTGAGGGACATAAGGGGAATACTTAGCCATACCTATCCATTATATACCTGAGCTGGCAATTATTACACACATACTGGGGTGATACACACATACGGAACATCCCCTGATGCTGTAGCCTCTTGGAGCCACTCCTCCAAGAGGTCTCGCTTCCACCGCTTCAGGTCGGCATAGTAGTGCCTGACCTGCTCACCAGTTTGGGGTATGCCAGTGGCACTGGTGAGGTCATGGGCGAGACAGTCCCAGGCCTCCGCCTTATATTGGGAGCCCTGGTACTGGTCCTGCAGCAGTCTCTGAGCATGGTCTTTAACTAGGAGTCCTGCCATGACCTTGGACCCCTGGTTACACCAGCGCTGTGCCCGAAGCACACTTCTTCTCCCCTTACTGCCATAGTGCCTACAAGGGAAAGCTACAACCAGTTATGAGATTTATTCCCACCTCTTGGGTTTAAGTAGGGCAATTTTCCCACACTTTCCCGTGACTGGCCGGATTTGAAAAGGCTAAGCTACGGGCAAACCTGCTTACCTAAGGTTGGCATTGTTTAAAGGGGTATACCACTGGGCACAATGAGTTAGCTGGTCTATACATTGCTCACACCTCCTAAGCTGGCCTGTGCAATGCTTAGCATTGCTTACATTAGACTTTAATTATAATTCCTTTTTGGCATTGTGTTATTATTCATTACACCTTATATGTATGCCTGGTATACATGATTAATGTGTACGTACACTCTGTGGGGTCCTTGTGTTTTATTGGGGACTTCAACACTCTATTACAATTACACCTCACTTCTGGGCTTACTGCTGTACTCCAATTCACATATTTATGTTATGTAGTGGGTTATGGTACATATTACTGTATACTGATGCCTTTCACAGGTTCAGTGTGGTTATACTATGGTGGGGACTTGTTTGCTACTACCTCATTCTTCTGTACTTCTGTGATGGTTTGGTGGATAACTACTGGTACTATGGTCTGTAGGGTCCTGTGCTCGAGACCTATATGGCTGTTTATTTTGTTGATGGGCAGAACAAGGCCCGTTGGATACAGAGTGATTAAGGCACTTGTGAGCAATTGTAAGTGGGTTTGCGTGACGGTAAGCACTGCTAACCTGCCATTACATCTGCTTACATAGTGTTAGCTTTAGAATTGCTTAGGCAGTGTGGACATTGCTTACCACCGTGCAAACGGGCTTAAGCCTGCTTACTAGTGCTTAAATATGCTTACTACTGCTTACTTGTGCTTACACCTGCTTACTTGTGCCTTATTCATTATGATACTGACACCTCATATGTGCATTTACTGCAGTACTCCAGTTCATAACAATATGTTATTTAGTGAGTTATGCAACATAAATATTACTCATAATGTGCTCTGCCATGGAAAATGGAATCTGCTGCAGTGGGACTTGTAAGGCAAATGCTCTGCCCACCACACTATTGCTATGTTGCTTCATTTGCATATATCTTCCTTGTTATCCTCTTCAGCCATGTAAGCTGTATTAAACGTAGCTAAACGATGGGCACACCCGCACACCTACAGTTAGCTTTAATCGGATTTTTTAAAAAAAATACAAGGATTTCTTCATTTTATTTATATATGCTGTTGCTATTGTACACAAGGGGGACTGTTGGTGGGGATATGCGATCACCTGTGAGTGGTCTCGCTCATTGCATAGCCCTTTCTGCTGTTCCACATTGCGGAGGCATGTTTATTCTGAGAGCTCTGCTCTCAGACACGCCCCCTGCACTCTTCCACATCTGTGTATGCCTAGGAGATCGGGCAGCACACCTCATTAATATGCATGGCGCGCTGCCATCCTGCTCCTAAATGGTCGCTTCCATGCAGGACTAAGCTAGTCCTGCATGGAACATTAGTAAATTGGGGGAGTGTTTTTGATGTACTTTTTGGATGGTCTGAAGGAGCAACATTGTGTTGTGAAAGCGCTTACTGTTGTTTTATTATTTTGATTAAAAGTTGTCCATTTCCTCGCAGAGTGGTGGTGGATGTTACTGAATTTTATATATATGTGTGTGTGTGTGTGTGTGTGTGTGTGTGTGTGTGTATATATATATATATATATATATATATATATATATATCGATATATATATATATATATATATATATATATATATATATATATATATATATATATATATATATATAAGCTACTAAAACATCTCATCTTAAAGCTTATACGGTGGGCAGCATAACTGCCCTAATATAAGTGCTAGTAAAGAGATATTAATTGTTGTTCATGTACTATTTATATATATATATTGTCATAATGGAACATAATGGACTAGATAATATTAGTAATGGAAACATGTTTGGCATTATGGAAACAAAAGCAGATTCTGCAGCTGGGTTGATGGAATGGATATGACAATTACAAGTACTGGATGATGAAACAGAATGGAATTCTATTACATATAATAAATTAATGGAATGAGGAAGGGTCATGTTAATTAGTGGGACTGAAAACAATTATTACATTTATATGGAAAAAGGGGAACATGAAAGATTTAGAGAACTGGAAACAAATTGTACTGTTTCAAAACAGTTATAACATTTTCAGGAACATTTTACAGTTAAGGTTTACCATGTTTTAAAAAGTATATTGCAGGAAAAAAATATGGCATCAAGCTGAGAGAACTGATAATAACTATAAGAAATGTGGTGGATTTTAATAGAAAAGATACAAAGAAAAAATATTGAGTTATGATAAAAAGAAAACTTCTCATAATTTTAAAGAGGATGGATTGTTGGAAGTTTGGAGATGTATGAGTTTGGTAAGATTTGGGGAAAGAAGTTAATATTAAACATAGTTGGAAAAACAGTGCTCTCTCAGTAGACAGTTGTTATGAATGGACACAGTAATGAATGGAATTATATTTTAATAGAAGAGATACAAAGAAAAAATATTGAGTTATGATAAAAAGAAAACTTCTCATAATTTTAAAGAGGATGGATTGTTGGAAGTTTGGAGATGTATGAGTTTGGTAAGATTTGGGGAAAGAAGTTAATATTAAACATAGTTGGAAAAACAGTGCTCTCTCAGTAGACTGTTGTTATGAATGGACACAGTAATGAATGGAATTATATTATAGATGAAGGAAAGAATAGGGTAAGGGAAATGTGAGACAAGGAATTGGTCTAGTATCCCAGCTATTTTTTTCTTATGCAGAAAACATGTTATTAATTAAAAATAACAAAATATAAAAAGAAGAAAAGGATAACTGAGTTATAAGAGGAATTGGTTTACAGTTTAATAAAGAAAAAAGCTAAGTGTTTGGAGATGTGACAAAGACAGTAGAACAAATCTTACAAAGAAAGAGAATGGTGTATTAGGAATAATGGTTCACAGGTGAATATTAGACTAACTGTCCTGAAGGGTCATTTTATGCGTAGCCACATCATCCTATTAAGTGTTTAAATTACCATTGCCATGATTTTTATTCCTGTACTTCTCATTTGTGAATGAATGTTTCTGAGGTCATACCATTGATTATTGAATGGTGACCCTGCTGTAAGATAGGGCATTTAGGCACTGTTTCTGTCCATTAGTAGCACAGGGGGTAATCCTGGGTTAAATGCCATTATACCCATACATTGGTCTTAGTTGTGTTTGAATAGGAACAGGGATGAACTTTGTTTTATATAGATGTGGAAACTATTCCAGAGTAGAGGTATCCTCTGGAATATGTACTTGTCCCTCCAAAAGATTCTGTTTATGTTGCAGAAGAGGTTACTGTCCTGGACTCAGTATTTCTGAAATCATTTGACTTGTAGATATGTAGTAGGTCCATTAAGACTGGATCAGAGTATGGCTTCTAGACCAGGTGCAGATCAACTCATAATATTCTATAAGAGACCAAGTGTAGCAATAGTGCTTTATGGTGCTCCACATAGATCATACAGCTTAGTCCCTGTATTATATTGATGAGGAACTTCTGTTAGTGCATACATTGTCCTATATGTGTGAACAGGTACATACCAATGGGGGCTTTATACTCAATTGAGGGTCTGGTGATGACAGAGTAAAGTAGGACAATGACATCTCTGGACCGAGATGCTATCCAATTGCTTATAAATTGAGTAGTATAAAAAGATTTCTTCAAAACAGTAGATGCATGTTGGCTGAATGCTAGCTGGTTCAAAGGATTGTGTTGTGAAAGGCTGATGTGAGAGAATAGAAAAAGTAGGGTAAATTGTTAACATGTAGAATACTTTTAACATGTCATTTGGAAAAAAAATACTTGCTTAATAAAATAATTCTATGCCAGTTCATTTATTGGGTAGGAGTGTATAGTCTTCTGTTAAGTCTTGAAAGGAGTATGCATGTATTATTATATTCCTTCTTTTGTGGTTCCCATTTAAACCTGTTTATTACAGATACAGGGAAGCAGGATTAAAACTGATAAATCTTGTAGTGCTGTGTGTGTGTTTACGTAAATACTATATTTTAAGAGAAGAAAAAAAGAGATAAAATGTCACAGTTAAGCAATAGTATGATATTTTTGAGGAAATTGTATATGCTATTTTTGGGAAAATTGTAATGTCAGGTAGAAAAGGAGCATTGTTATTTAGTTAGTGAAAAATAAATGTGTAGGATTTAAATGATGTTAGAGCTAGACTGAATCAAGTGGTTATGGAACAAGCAGAAAAATGAACAAAAGAAAAGGTGTGTATTTGTGAAAGACGTACTAGCTATATAAATGTAGAATATTGAGAAGATTTTGTATGGTGAAAGGGAGAAATGATCATCTGCAAAAACAGAAAATATGTATGTTTACAAGATGTAGTGTAGAATAAATGATGGAACACATTTTTACACAGCAGAAGGATAGAAGGTTTCTGGTCTTTAGTACAAACATATATATATATATATATATATATATATATATATATATATGTATATGTGTGTGTCTATATATGTGTGTGTGTGTGTGTGTGTGTGTGTGTGTGTGTGCGTGCGTGCGTGCGTGCGTGTGTGTGTGTGTGTGTGTGTGTGTGTGTGTGTGTGTGTGTGTGTGTGTGTGTGTGAAATATGCATGTATATATCAGACATATGCCAGTTATGTTTAATATGGACGTGATTCAGAAAGGATATAATGAAAAGTTGCCTAGTGATAAAAGTACCAGGATAGACAAAGTAGCTATAAGTAGCTTATGGTTAATATGGACTGAAATATGTGGCAAAGATCTTTATATGAGATTATAGAATAATAAAGATGCATTAGACAAATCAAAGCATCAGTTGCTGAATAAAGAATGGGGTAAAAACATTTTTTGTTTTTTGTTGTCAAAAAGGAGTATATGATATGCTGTATTTTTTTCTATACTTAAAACTGTTTTGTAGTAAATAATTATGTTTGTTTAACCAAGTAAATTTAAAGCACCTTGACTTTTCAGTCAGTGTAGTGGGATCTTTTACATCCATCTGAGCTAGTACCAACTCAGGTAGATGGGAACCTTGATTTACAATTTCATCCAAAAAGGGCACACTCAGAGTACTTCACCCCACCCCTTAAGTTGCACTGCAGTGTTAGTATTAGAAAATAAATCTAAGTACCTTGTGGGAGTATAGAACCCACAGTCTTCTGACCTTCCCATATTAATTGCAGGTATGCAACCTGTTGAGCCACTGATACATGTCAAGACCAACAAATATTGGTAAGAAATATTAAATAAAAACCCAAACAAATTGCAGATGAGCACTAGTGCACAAATGAGTGAGTAATGAGCACAGGGCAGTTGAGTAGCGATCAAGAAAAACACAGTACTGAGTATACCATGGAAATGAAGGACATACTGCACTGATATTCTGTATCCATTCAATTCCTCCCATAGCACATGAAGTAGCAGCTGGTAGGAAGTCTGCCTTGCAAGCATCTGTCAACAATTGTCATACTACAGCCAGTTTACAGTGTATATGTCAAATCTAGAGGTCATCTGAGTTGTTCTTCTTTAAGTAATAGATCAAACTAAGTTGGGCATTAAACCCAGTATCCTTGCTTGCCTGCATTCTCCACAGTAACTTTGCCACTTTTTATGAGAACAATGTCAATATCTCCACCTCTTGTGGTCATCTGCATAGCTTCCAGGCCCATACGTGATAAACTATGTGCAACTAAATGTAAGACGATATGTAAAGAAATCACATGGGATAATTTTATTTTAAAACTGTCTTGTACTTCACTGTGCCCAATCTATCCCTCCACGCTGCTAAAGCACTTATCCTTATGTGGGTTGCAGTGATAATAAATGCAGCTGGCCATACCAGACTTCTATGTCACTAGCAACAGTGCCCAGCTTATCCCCTGAAATTCCGAGGTATCCCATGCGTGCTGTGAGATAATATGTTTCTAGGATGTCAGGGATCTACTTGGGGGCCAAGTCCAAGTTAGCCATAGGTTCACAGGTTCATAGGTTGGTACTAGGCTATCAGCCCTAGGGCCTATACAAGCCTAGCCATAACAATTCCCTGGATATTTCTTCCCACAATGTTTGATATATCCCTTTACTAGGTGCCCAAACTATCTCATATGACTTCTTCCAACTTGAAAGGCCAGTACTTCACTCCAAGTTCACTCCAGACTGCAGGGAAAATTTACTTGACAAACATGACTTTATCGAGTGCTTTTGTAATCTGTCTGTCTGCCTTTCTATTTCCACTTGACCAAGACTTGTATGTACCGAAGACTAGTCTACCCTAAACTTGATGTGGATTTGCACAATACATTTATTGTTATCTCAGCTGTCACTTTTCAGTTGTATTGTATTTTAAAAACAATCCTGATAGGCATGTGTTTTTTTAAGGTTTTGGCACATAAACAATACATATAAATGTCCAGATGGAGCAAAAAATAATTATCTGTGTTGTAAGGAATCTATATAGAAAATATACAAGAACCATTTTTATGTATTTTTTTCTATATGCCTTTTACTCCATGCCTGCCAGTCATCAAGCTTCTGCCAATCAGATCTGAACCTATTCATTCCACTTACTGAGTTTCCCCTCACATGGGGAGAGCAGTCATCTGGGGTGAGGGAGAGCACCTAGGAAGTCATGGGCATGGTTTGTGAGGGAGTATAGTGTAAGCCCAAATCCATCCCTTAGGCAAGAGAAATGTGACCAGCATAACTGCACAGACCACTATGCCTTCCCCATATAAGTGCACACTCCCATGTACCCATGATTAAAGCTACTTCACATGCAGCATGGTAGTGAAACACACTGTGACATTGTATGACCCCAATCTACTCCCCTCTTTCCAAGACAGGCACACCCAGTCTTCTTGCACCGGCTTCTGCACACTTGATATGCCAATCAAACCCAGTATGCCAATAAAATTATCTGGTTTTAGATATAGTGAAAAATTATTGAGTTACAATGAAATTAATGACAAATAAATTGAAGAATCAATTAGAATTTTATTCCATACTTTCCTTTTACAATATATTTTATATTGTGACTTTATATAGATAAATATATGCAAATATGGCAGGTGACTGTAGAAGAAATCAATTTGATAGCTATGATTTTTGTACCTTTATTCTGATAGTACTTAAATCTGTGTTACACCTATATAAAGTATGGGTTCTGGGAGTGCTTGTAAGGGCTAAGGAAACATCAGTCACAAAAAAACATATCCAGTAATAGATGTTTATCACCTACTGGCATGTGCCTTTTTTATTTCCTTTTACTTACTTAACTAGAATGAATCAAAACCCTGCCTTCCAAAAATAGAATTAAAACTTTGTCTAAAAATGCATTCTTCTGTAATGTGTTGTATTATACTACAATGAGTCCAGGTAGATGACAATATTTTCACTTTTCAACATACATTAAAAAACTTACTGAACATTCCAAGTGATATCGCAGGAAATCAAGTAGTCCACATGTATCAACTTGCACTCTTGCAAAATGGTATTGAATATGTGTGCATAACCTACTGCAACAGGAAGGTAAACCTACCTATAGTCCTTCCCCTTGTCCCTGTAAAGGATTTCAAAGTCTTTCTTCTTACTGACTAAGCTACCACCTGCCTGCCCACTCTTGCTCTAGGTGACAGACTCACCTGTAGTTCTTTATCCTGCCTAGCTCCTCTCTAGTCTGTTTTTTTTGGGAGGCTCACGGGCAAAGCTTTCTGTGTGGAAGATTATTCTCATTTCTTTTGATGTGGTTATGATGGCAAAAACTGTTGGAAAATATGGAATATAATAATGTCCTTAGAACTGACTTTAGTGAGCATATTAGTTTAGTAGTTTTGAATGTGTACCATCTGAACGATGTAAGCAAGTAACAGAAAGCCAAATAATTTATGTTTCTATACAGTGCTGCAACAAATTAAATTGCACTGATTGCTGCACAAAACAATTTTTAAACATAAACATGTAATCCTTTAGCATTTAAAAAAACATAAATGGCATGCAACATTAATATATGGAAATATAGAAGTAGGATACTTGTTAACAGTGTCAATATTAACCCTCAGTTCACCTGCTGAGTAAGAATATCTCCGTAAATCATTTGGCTACATACATTATTATGGTGGAACTATGCTGCTGCAAGAAATATTTTCATAACATTAGTACCAATAATTTAAAAACCCATTTACAATATCATAGATAGCATTGCACAATATAAATATAATTCTAATCTTTCTAATGAAAGTAACAGCACACTCTGTTTATTACCAATCACTCATATGTACACACACACACACACACACACACACACACACACACACACACACACACACACACACACACATTATTTCTTCAAATTCCATTTTCTTTTGAGTCTGCAAAACATTTCCAAAACATTTTATGCCTGAGTTTAATTACATAATGAATTTTGCAAAACAAGATCAATACAAATGCTGAGATTTTCAGTAATGGATCATATTTTAGACTTAAGCTTCTGTGGTGGGAGTTTTGAACAGCTTCATCTCCAAGGTATAAGTGCAAGCAGAAATTGTGTTTTCCACTGAAATGTCCTTGAACTATTTTCTATAAAATTTCTTGTTATTAAATCCTACTTAGCAAATGATGCAGTTTTCTTTGACATTTCTGCTTAGAGTCTGTTGACAGAATATATTTCTGTCTGTTGCCCAGCTGGCTGTTAACAAACTGATGCATGGGTAAATATTAAGTATTGCCACATTATTCTCTTTATGAACTAACTTTAAAATAATATCCATTAATGATGATTATAATTCTCCCAGTAATAAGTACCACACCTGTAGGATGCTTACTTATCATCGGTTAAGTTATAACAGCTATACTAAAAGATGTTGGATTCATTATTACCAGGGTTTTAAATGTTAACAGTGTCAATTCTAACCCTCAGAAATGTATACTTGATAAACATTTGTAAATCATAGGATCATAGGAGGTTACTAGGCTAATGGCCCTGGGGCCCTTACAAATCTAGCCAAGAGTTTAGCCCCCAAAAAATAAACTTCAGTCAGTACCTGTTGCCCCTGTCAGTGAGGGATACAGGTGGAACCCCTGGGACAAATTTGTGGTTTCCCATCCACTTATCAAGGTTGCACTTGAGGAGGGTCAGTGAAGTACTCTGTTTGAAGTGTATGGGAAGTCTATTCCTGAGACGGGGCAGTCTCTGGTAGACAAACCTGTCTCTCCGGCAGGTTTTGTTGATGTCATATACTAGATTCAGGCCTTCTCAGTGGGTATTGCATGAGGAGCCAAACTTGCGGATATGGAGCTTCTCTAGTAGGGCAGGGTCCGAGATTGCCTTGTAGGCGAGACACAGATCACCCCTGAGCAATCTGTATGATACCAAGTAGCGTGATCGTGATTTGAGCCTGTCCGCATAGGAAAGGTGTTGGAGGCCATGGATTCTCTTTGTGAGGTATTTCTGTGGCCTTTCCAGTTGGTGTAGATGTTTGGAGAGGTACATACCAAATGGAGCATTATACTCAATTATTGGTTTAATGAGGGAGGAGAGGAGTATAGAGAGGCAATAACCTCATTTTTTCTAGATGCAATCCCTTTACATATGAGATGAACCAAGTAAAAGGCTTTTCTGACCAAAACCGCTACATGATGGTTGAATGTGAGATTGTTGTCAACCTGCGTACCCAGGTCTCTTACCACAGGTTCTGTACTTATGGGGTTGCCATTGATGTGGTAATCAGTAGGGGCCGCGTTTTTGCTGAATGGTACAATGATACATTTTGTTGCATTTAACTTAAGGCCATGACTTTGGCACCAGTCATTTGTTGCTGTGAGACCCTCTTGCAGTATGCTTACATCATTTGGGGAGTCAATGACAGCACCCAACTTACAGTCGTCTGCAAACTTGGTCAGCCACAGGCCTTTTGTTTTTGACTGGACCTGTGAGAAGTAGATTCCAAACAGTAGGGGTCCCAGGACAGATCCCTGGGGAACTGCACTAGTGACAGGTCTGCTATCATAGGTGGAGGCACCTATTCTGACCTTGTGAGTCCTGTCAGTGAGCCAGTTGGCCACCCACCTGATGAGACAGGGATTTACACCAAGTTGTGTTAGCTTTTCGATGATGCCTAAGTGGGAGAATATGTCAAAGGCCTTGGCCAAGTCAAGGTAAGCTGTATATACTGACTTTCCCTCATCCAGGGCTTTGGTTACACTCTCAAAGAAGTCAACCAGGTTCAACAGACAAGATCTGTCTTGAAAATCTGAACTGGGTGGGGTCAAGTGCTTGCAGATTGCTTATGCCCTTGTTTATGAGATCCATAATAATATGCTCCATGGTTTACAAATCAAAATTGTCAAGCTAATGGGGTGATAGTTTCCAGGGTCAGTACTGACACCACCTTTGTGCAAGGGGATGATGATGGCATTTCTCCACTTTGCTGGAATGAAGTCTGTACTTAGGCTGTGGTTGAATAGTGTGCTCAATGGCAAAGCTAGATTTTGCTAGACATGGTGCAGAATACAACCTGGGATATGCTCAGTTCCCATGGAAGCTGTGTTCTTTGCCTTGGATAGGACCTTTATCACTTGATCTGCAGAGATGTGAGATCCGGGAGAAATATTAGGTATGTCTAACAGGCCTTTGGGAGGACAGGGGGTGAAGTTTGCTCTGAACCTATCTGCTAGCAGGTTAGATAAGTCAACAGGATTAGTGTAAGTGATACCATTAAGTACTAATTTGGAACAAACCTGGGCTTTGCCATGGAGGTTCCTGAAGTAACTGTAAAAGGCTTTTTGGTTTCCCTTTGTTTCAGAGGCTAGTTTTGATTCATAATTGGCTTTGGAGGTTTTCATTAGTGATCTAATTTGCTTGTTGAGACTAAGGAGGGAGTTTTTTCTTTCTTTGATTATGACATGAACCATAACTGAATGGTCATTGTAAGAACAGATTTCTAGCACTGTCTGTCTGTTTGGAAGACCTACATCCAACTGTTTAATATACATCTGTGCACGTGTATAACATAAATATCGTCATACCTATCTATAATTAATACTCTCATGGATACATCTACCAAAAAGGTAATGGTAAAACAGTTTAGTCATATCTGTAGCTGTTTGCCATCATTGTAATCTCATAACTGACCAGCTGAAGTGTAGTAGATATATTATACTAGTATACCCTTTAAGTATTTATAATATTCCATCAACCCCCTTTCCTATATTTCAACCATAGCCCTTCTATACCAAGCTCATGCTTTCATAAATGTTTCTGTAGAGTATATCTCTACCATGCATTCTTAGTAAATCAGATCCACAGGCTCACTACTTTCTCTCTGAAGAAGTACTTTCACAAATCAAGAGAGTCATTGGTTCCCACAATTCCACCTGTGGCTGTACTTCCCAACTCAGGATGGCCCCTTCACAACTGTTGTATATGGTCTAGCGCACCTTGATATATTATGTCCTTCTTGCAGTTTTTGGTCTGTACTGAGAAGAGCTCCACCTCTTTTAGATGAAGTACATTCTTATAATTTTGCCCAGTAATTGCATAGCTGTATATTGGTTCATTACCAAAACTGAAGTAAGTGTGAATGCTTGAGAAATAAGAAGAAAGGAGATTGATTCCTAGTATTAATACATAATTCAGTTCCAGCAATGTTAATTTCAGTTAATGATCTTATAGAAACATTGATTATGGAAATATCCCTTGGTAAAGAAATCGTTAGAATAATGCTGAGTTACTGAACATCAGGCATGGATTCAGTGAAACATAATGAGAATCTAGTTTACTTAAACAACATATTAGGTAATAGAAATACTGTATTACTGTGTGACTTTAATTATTCCACCATCAAATGGGATATTATTACTGCAGAATAGTTTTGGAGTCAACTTTAGAAGAGAGGAGAACAGAACAGATCAGAGAATTCCCTAAAAGATGGAGTAAAAAACTAATTAAGTTACATAAAAAGAAAAAGAATGAAAAGTTTACCACTGTCAGAAATAAATATAAGTTGAACAAGATACTTAAAGAACTAAATCATTTAATTAGGCAATAAAGGGAACAATTTGAAATCAAGTAAGGAAATGCTAAAAATAAAAAGACTTATTTAACTAAATTAAGAAAGTCCATCATGGCAATAACAATAAGAGGGAGTTTCATCACCAGTCACAAAGAAATAACAGGTACATTCAATAAATATTCTGTAATGTTTCAAATAAAGATGTCTGCCTGATAAATCCAGAGACGTATTCGTTAAGGGCATAAAGAAAGTAAATAAAAACACCTTCATGGGACATGGCATTATTCCAGCTTTTTAAGTTGTGAATCTAACAAATGTTTTATCGTCAACATTGCATATGCTTTTCAATAATTTACTTGAAATTGATATAGTTTCAGGTGTCCAGAAGAAATCCAAACACTATATCCATTTTCAAAGAAGGAAAGAAGTCTGAAATTAATAACTATAGACCTGTCAGTCTTACTCTGATCTTGATCAAATGCTTTGAAAGATGTATAATTGAACTGAATTAACAATGCAAATGGATATTAAAATATAATTAATTGACTTGAATCAACATGGATCCATTAAAGGAAAATCCACATTACCCAACTTAGTGGAATTCTATGATCAGGTACCACTACCTTTAGATCAAGGATTGTGCTGCAGAAACATTATTTTGGACTTAGCAAAAGCATATGATTCTCTTCCACATTAAGTAATTCAAAGAGTATTAACAAGAATTGGTTATAACTCATATTTTATCCAGTGCATATTGAGATGGCTAACAGGATGTCATCAGTCAGTGGTCTTTCAGGGATGCAGTTCAGAAAAAGGAAATGCCATCTTAGGAGTGTCACAAGGGTTTGTGTTGGGTCCATTAGTATTTAATATAGTGTTTACTACCTTACCAAAATACAACTCAAGTTGGCTAAATATATAATCAGATGACTGCAAAACTAGATTTCCTTTAGTCAATAACAAAACTTAACAAATTTCAACTTGGGTACTGGGATTGGTATATGTTTTGACAGAAAAATGTAAAATTACTTATTTTTCTAATAATTTATTAAAAAGAGATGTTTCCTAATATATGTTAAGAGAAGGTTACTCAGTATAAGAATCCTGGAGCAGTTATTGACAATAAACTTTATTCTGCTGATCATATACAGACAATATATATCACACTCAGACAAATATATACCTTAATAAGAAACACATCCACTAGGGATGTGAGATGTCTAATAAGTTTATATAAGAAATCTGTAAGACCTTGTTGGAAAAGTGCAACTCATTTTATTTATATACCTCTGACCAGTTAAACAAACTGAATTTGTACAGAGAAAATTTACTGAATGGATCCACTCTCTGAGTAATCTGGGCTATGGTATACAATGTCTAAATCTGCACATATATTATTTGCATTATAGATGCTACCAGGAAAATAAATATGAGCATATATATATAAAAGCAATGAAAAATAAGAAGTTAGAGTGACTCAATTTACAAATTTATCAAGATACTAAAACACCACAAGAACTTCAACATTATTATCAATTGTAACAGAACTAAAAAGAGAACAAAATAGTTTAACACAGCTTATTTCAATAATTTGGAACAGGTGGATGTTATTCATCAGGAGTTCAAGGAGCCTTGATCTTTTCAAAAGGAATTTGGATACATAGGGGGGAACTGATACTAAGAGCAAATTCAAGAAACCGGCACTCTTAGAAGGCCTTTGGGCAAAAACCCTGTGAAGCTAAACTTTTGAAATGTATGAGCTGTGAATTGGATTTGATAAGGCTTTAGATTTTGACCCAATCAGTAGACATTTATAATAGCATGATTTTCATATAGATAAAATCTGAGTTTACTCCACTAGTTGTATCGATATCACTGCCCATATTCATTAGATGTTGGACAAAGAATGTCAGTCCTTTGACTACTACAAATATTCCCTTCCATAATAGTATTAGGCACTTAATAGAGACACTGACATCATGAAAATATGTGTACAGATTTTCCATAGTGAAGGGTAACATCATTGGTAAGTGAAGGCATTGGTTACCTTTCTCTGGGCCTAAGCCTTTTCCTTTTTCTAAAGGCATTGTTAAACCAAGCCCATGGTGTACTTTTAATCTAAAACATTGTATATAGAACAAAGCTGTTAATGGATGACAGGAAATTACTACAGAAGTCAGATAATACCTGGCAGGTTTATCATTTGCTGCCAAAAGAAGAGAAAAGGCTTCATTCTGACAGATATTAAGATCATATTTTACAGTCCAGAAGTTTTCACTGAGATTATTTAATCATCCCAAATTGCCACAGAGTAAAGTTGCCACAACCACTAGTGGTTTAAATAATTGTAATGACAAGTTTCCTTAAACAGAATTGCAGTACAACAAACCTGCAGATGAATACAAACATAATATATTTATAATACAAGTAATTCACAGTAACCCAACCCCAGTGATGTGTCCATCATCATATAAAACATGATACCTAGGATAATACTTTATGTTGAACATCCTTTGTTTTTTTATGGACATAACAGTCTATCACAATTTCCATAACCAAGCCACATCTCACACCACCTGTCAAAGAGATGTAGAGTAAAAGAACTAAACACAGAAGGAAGATAAAAAAGAACAACCGCGTCATAACATAACAACTCTATCAAAATTTGAAACTTTTCTATAGTTAGTTTCTTCATGTCACACTTTATGTGAATAAAAACAGAATGGAAATGGGTTTAACAGAGTGAAATAGCTACCTATGTTTAATAACTAATTGGAGATATTCACTGTCTTTCTCTGCTGTTTTCTTGTGGGTTACCAACCACATAATTACATTATAATGAATGTGTTTTCTTGTAATAATTTTTATGTTCCTGTATCTCCAACTTGTGGTAGCAGACAAGGCCTTGTGATTCATGTAGCTAACTGTCAAATATGTCATCTCCCTCCAAAGGTTCAGCTTGCCCACAAGAAAGATGTGCTGGGCTACAAGGTGTTCCCCCAATTCTAGTGATGTCATATCTTCATTATGACCAAAATGTGAACCTGTATTAATGACTATGGAATTATCAGCCTGGCTGGAGTTATGGGGCCCTGCCAGTACACTTTGCAGTTGTGTAAACTTTGTAGTCTGTCCAAAGAATTTGTTATCAGTCTAGGAGTAATGGCTTCATCACTGACACAAATTCTGCTATCAACATCAGCCTGCTGAATTGCACCATAGAACTACAGAACAAACACAATAAATTGCATGACTACAAACATAAAATAAAAACTAAAAAAAACTTATTGGTAGCTCATAGATTACTGTTTTTTTTTATTTTATTTTATGAATTGAACCATAGCATGAGACGGTTTCTTGTGTTGCTCCTGTGAGATAATACACAATTACCTTATTAATGTCTCTTGTAAAAACACATCTGATTTAGTGTTATGCTTATGATGTCCAGATACTCCTCATCAGATGTTAAACTTTGGACAGTGGAAGTCTCACCACCCATGATACTATGTGCAATAGCATTCTACCTAGTTTTACTCTTTCCACAGGACACAAATATCATTAGGTCTCTTTCTACACTGAGCAACAGTATGGTTCCTTCCCCCTATAGTATTTATGTCACCCAATACTAGAGTCTGCACCTTAGCTTGCTCTATCTCTTTCGGTTCCCTTTTCCAAAAAGACGTTTTTCCATATTATCTAAATTAATTTGTGAGGATATGCTTCTCCTCAGCACTGATGCTGTCCTCCTGTTTCTTGTTCCCTGATGCTGTATCATCTTTTATTTTTCTGGAAATAGTAAGTTTTGCATTTAGTAGTCTATCCCTGCTCTTTCTGAGTTAAAACAATTTTGTTAAATGTTTTTGAATCAATGCTGCAACATTATGCAATAAAACAAAAACAGTTCAGATGATTCTCCATTTATTTACTCCTAACAAATCTACCACAATACCCATTTAATATTGTGTCCAGGGATGGGACTGTCATTCCCCTGACACTCACACTAAATTGCTAGGAGTCACCATTGATAATAACCTCAGATTTGATCAGCATATATATATTAAACCGTTAAAAATATCCACAAAAAATTGGGCAGTCGATATAAAAATAAACCATTTCTAACACAAACTGCTAGGAAAACAATGGCTCAAACTCACCTGCTTTCCACGCTATTTTATGCCTCACCCATTCTCACCAACGTACCCAAAACCACAATTGTCGAACTGAGCACCTGTTACAATCAAATTGCAAAATTTACTACCGGTGCCCTCTACCCAGCCCACCACTGCCATTCCCTAAAATAACTTGTCTGGTTTGAATTACCTAATCTTCTAAATTATCAACTTTCCTTTCCCAATAATCTCCTACTACTCCCAGCCAAAACTCTAGCTCTGGCCAATCTACTAGAACTACAAGCTAAAACTAGACAACTTTGCTCTAGCAACAAAAAATTTAATCAAGGTCACCAAGACCAACAACACAGCAGGGGAATCCCTCTTCCCTAACTACATAGGCAAAATTTGGAACACCCTACCTACTGCTATTACCTCAGCAGGCTCAAAGATTACATTTAAAAGATTGCTGAAAGAACACCTAAAGCACACATGGATATGCACATGTTCCCCACCTGGCTGACCCCCCCCCCACACCCTCTCCCCCCTTACTCTTGCTCTCTGACTTCAGCTTCATCATCAAAAGAATGCAACTTCTCTAGCTTCCTTCAATTTCCACCTCTAATTCTAACCCCTTAGTTAATACCCATATGGCACTGCTAGGACACTCTATCTATCCACTACACTTTCCTCTTTACATCTCTACTCTTACTCTGTACTTAAACTACTTACTCCTCCTGCTTTTCTTACTTAACCTGCTATCCAATTTCCCATCTCTGTCTCTTCTCCTGCTACTGTACTCCGTACCATGTCTAATCTTTGCTCTCTTTATTGCTCTACTCCCTACTGAGGCTAGCTTGCTCACAAGTCAACTCTATAAAGCAAAACAGGCAACACCTGCTAACAATGTTCACCATTATGTAATGCCTCAACCTAAAATTGTAAAAGATGTGTTCAGTCAATATAAATATGTTAAATCTTAAGCTTCAATGCTATGTTACTAGTCAGTGTTAAACTTGGTACTATGTAAATTTGAATGCTTCTGTATACACCTTATATTTTCCTTAAAATTTAACTGTGAAGCTTTTCTCCCCGGGTCTCAACTGAAAATGGACATGCAAACAATCGGACTTTCCCGGTCAACCAATGTAAAATAAAATAAATAAATTGTGTGTTTATTTTTATGTTTTAGTGTTTTGGTGTACTAAACAAATTTTTCATGTGGGTCACATGTAAGAATGTGTACATTGCAATGCAGATCTATGAAAGTATGTTGGAACGGCGAAGGAAAGACTGTAACAGAAATTTACTAATGGTTTACTTCCTAAAATACAGCAGATAAAATTAAACATTCTGAAAAATGTATGCACCTTAAGAACAAGGTAGAGGTTAGTGGTCGATCAGAATTTTGGTTCTGAGTGTTTCCATACCACAGTCTGTGGTAAACAAATGCATTCTTGTTAAATTACAGCATATTAAACAAGGGCCAGATTCATTAACGTCTACACTAAGTGTACACGTTCTGTATTCAAGAACATCCCTACCACATTTTTGTGCTTTCTAGTTTAGTCAGGAAGAATACATTAAGTGTATATGTGGTCTGCACTTTGTGGTACCCTTTATGAATCCCCCTCAGTATTTAAAGCTGCAAGAAAATCAGTAGGAAAATTAAAATTAGGAGGAAGAAGGTGTGAATTATGATTGCATTATCTGTTCACTCAGAACGGTGTACACCTAGTGTGCACATAGTGTAGGTGTCAATGAATCTCAGCTGTTAATGAATTCTGTGCTTTGCACTTAGGGCAAGCTTGCTGGGCAAAAATTAATTAATAAATAAATATACAATGCTAAGTTACAACCAAACACAAGAGGTCAACACCCACATTGGCAGAGCATGAATATGTAAACACACCCACATACACCCACCATCAGCATGGGAGGTTCCCATCTCAAGCTCTGCCTCCTTCTTTGACAAAAAGCCTTGCATAATCAGTCTTCTAAGCAGCACTCATCTGCAGCAAAGTAAAGGATTTCCTAACTGAAAGGAAGTGAGAAAACATCTCTGAGATTCAGGCTGTGAAACCAAAATTTTGCTCCTAGAACAAGAAGAACACAGCTTCCACCATGTAAAAGAAGCTGCCCAAGCCACCAAGAACTGAAGACAGTTGACAAATTCAGCTACCCAAAAAAAAAAAAAAAAAAACAGAGGACGTGCAGGTTTCATCCTAACACCCATGAGCAAGTCACCCCTACCTTGATTATCCTAAGTATAATGGCAGACTGTGAAAGTCATTGTTAACTTCTGTTTTAATGTTAAATGGACTTAACATTACTGCAGTTCTCTAGTACATGTACCTTAATGTGAAGCTTTAGTGGTGTTGCTGTCTGCTAATGCTATATTATCGTCTTTGCAGTTCAGCACATCAGATGAAATTTGTAGTCAAAAGTGCACAACTGTATAATAGCAGTGGGCAGTCCAATACTCATTAGCTAGCACAATACTCATAATATATCAGGAATTTCCAGAGGTCTTCTCAACTTGTGCAACAAATACATTCAGAGGCACCACACACCTCAGGCAGAAGGGTGACGAAAGTGCTGAACTACTTATTGGTAATAATGTTTGTTGCTAGGCCAACTTTTCTGCTTTGTCCCTTTCATATTTATGTAACTGTGCCTGCTGCTGAAATAATATACACATATTACAAATATTAAATGCAAATATTAACAGTAAAGTGTCAGTTCTTAGAATCAATTCATTACAGCTAAGTAATAAAGCTTTGGCCACAGCAAGGCCTACATTAATCTAGCCTTCCTGAAACTGACAATCTACAAAGTTGCACTAACAGCAAAGTTTTCACGAATAAGTTGATAGCTGCCTCAGTCCCCCCCCCCCCCACTTAAGGTATGTGGTGCTTCCTAATGTACCCACTACAGAAGTTGAGAAGTGCCTATAACAATTTCATTTCATCTGAAATGCATATTTTTCTTTTTCTAATACTAAATATAGTCATTTTTTAATAACATGTCTTGGCTACATAACTGGAAGGCAGTAAAGCTACATAATGCAACTATAGGTTCGATTCTCAGCTAGAGCGTCTTCTGCATGGAGACATGCGTAAATGGACGTACCTTCATTGAAGGTTGTGCGTCAGGCCTGGCAAGCCGGTACATAAAAATCAACTGCCAATCATTAGCGGACCGGAGTTCCGCTGTGGCGACCCCTAACCGGTAAAAGCCGAAAGACGCAAACAAACTTGCTATGTTCTTAAAAAATAAATAATACAAGTATTTACATGCTAAGGTACAACAGCTTCATTGCAGTTAGAGTGCTACATTTTTAACTTGTTCAGTTAGAAATTAGGGAAGAAGAGCTGGGGATATCACTTCAAATTTCCAGTGCTGCACTCAGTCCACTAACAGACATGTGGAGAAAGATTATATAAATTATATTTTAGTATAACTACAGCTAACAACGGTAAGCCCATATACACAAATCAGGAATTTCTGCTCATTCACCTTTATCCATTTCTTGTTTTCTTGTTTTCACAGCCCCAGATAAGATATGTGAGAACCGCATCTCTTCCCAAAGAGACAAGCACAGTTGGTCTTTTGAAACCGTAAGTGTGGGTTACCCCCAAGAAAAAGAATTCAGTAGTAATAAAAAGGAAATCATCAAATTAAAGAAACAAATAAGCAAATCAGTAAAAATTATTCCAAAAATGCAGGTTAATTCTGGAATGAGGCTTAAGACACTGCAATATTAGAGCTGTATCAAACACTGCATTGCCAATGTATGACTAAATGTACCAAAATAAATAAATAAAATCAATAATAAACATTCCAGAAATGCATATTAGTTCTGCAGTGAGGACTACAGCACTCCAACAATACGAACATGTCAGCTGTAGCAGTGACAACATACAGTAGAGAGTCGATTATCCAAACTAATTAGGAACTAGGGTAATTCGGATAATCAAATTGTTCAGATAATCAAACATATAATTGAACCGGATAAAAAACATCTAAAATCTTGTGTTTTTCTGAATGCAGGAATACGGTTTTCCACCATTCAGTGATTCCAATGGACAATAAAAAATATTTTTCACACACCAGCTGGCTACAAGCTCAAAAAACAAGCTCTAGCAAATATGTATAATGTTTACATATTCAGACTTCATGATTTTTCCTACTCGAAAACTTTGTAAGGCTGGTTCTGATAATTGATGTTTCTGATAATTGACGTTCGAATAATCGACTCTCTGCTGTATCACTAACTGTACCTGTGCATAACAGTTCCTATTCAGATTTCTGTGATACCGACTTGTTATCATTGCATTGCTATCATTTAAGAAGCAGAGTATAAAAATATTACTGTTTTCATTTTTTTCTCTGAAATGAGAGCATTTGCATTGAAATTCTTATGAGTCCCTTTCTAGACTCTTTATCTCTTTCTGCATGCAAAGAAGGATGTGAATTAAGTGCTGATAAAATACTGTTGACAATAGCATTTTTGTAATTCCCTAATGTTAACCACATGTATGTTTCCTATGCTACCACATTCGTGCTTTATAATGAGGATGTTGCTAGGCATGCAATTAACCGTATGCCTTCATCTCCCTTGGTCTTCACTGGGAGATGAATATACAGAATGAACAGATTTGTCACCCCCACACCACCTCTGCCACTCCCACTACACACACAAGAAAGGACAGCAGGTTACCAGTCCTACACTGACAGGTTGTCCTACCAGAACCCAATATATTTAATAAACCCAGATTGCCAGAAGAATAGACAAGCACTCTACCCCTACATCACTATGTAATCTACATTCCAGTTAGTCTAATATTGTGTAAATTTATAATTCACACACACACACACACACACACACACACACACACACACACACACACACACACACACACACCACCAACAAAAATGACCAGCATTCAAAGTAACAATTTAAAGCAGTTTAATTACCATTAATCCATAAGCATAGCAACACTCATAGCAACCTGATCTCAGACTGGTTTCGCCCATTGGCATCATCAGTGCAATCTAACCCATTCCCCAAAGATAGCACTTATGTATACTTAAAAAGACATACATCAAATTAAATTAATTGCATTATCCAATTCATTTATTCACTAGTGTCATTATTAACCCTGCTAATATATTTTCAATAATAATGACATCTATCTAAAGTATAAATATACATATAATTATAATTACATACATACATAAATATACACATAAACATACTCTTAAATACAATTAATAACTCAACATAACTATTAGCCATCTAGTGGCTAAAACCTCAATTACATCTAAATTTATTATTAAGCAGATATAACTAAATTAAACAAAATCAAAAATATTCATTGAGTCCTGGTTTATAAATAGAACCAAGATTAATAATCCACATTTTTTTTCTTTTTTAGCTAAAATTTCATGTTTATATTCCAAAGACAAACCACCACCAACAGCAGAATCAATACCAATAAAAAACAAAATGTGCAGTAACATGTTCTAACTTATATTTATACAAATCACTTCCCTCTTACATTTTAAATCACTCAAATGAGCAGTGATACTTTGTTTCCAAGGTCTTGCTGTTTGGCCCACATATATTTATGGGTGTACCTGACTGCAACAATAGCACCTATAGTCGACTGCAAAAGCATTGACCACCTATGCTCAAAAACATGGAAGTCGACCCTGCACTATGCATGCACCAGGAAATAACCTTTGTACATGTAATTTCAAACTTTAAAAAAATTAAGTAAAACACCATTTTCTGTTGGGGGAGGGGGGCAAGCCCTCCTGCACCTCCACACACCCTGGTAATTATATATACTAAGTCCAAGATTGCATCATCTCTGAGGAAAGAAAATATTCCCCTACCCAGAGGGATTGTCAATCTCACATGCCTGTCGATCAACTGCCAAGTCGGCCATCTGCAATTGTCGGCCTTATCCAAACCTGATTTTTTTCAGGTACACCTATATATATATATATATATATATATATATATATATATATATATATATAATTATAGATAGATCTACGTGTGTGTGAACAAAATCATATTGTCATTTTCAGAGTCTGACAAGTTAGGATTGTGTGCTAGACCAGAAAGAGCTCTTTATAAGAGTACCTATTATATTAAATTATATATTCTATTCACATAAGTATTTTTTTTTGTAGTTTTCAAAGTAAGATGGGCCTTCATTTTATATACTTAAAACCTAAAATTAATCCATTTCAAGTGCAGTCAGTTAAGCTGACATTTTGCACATTGGTCATACTTACAAAGAAAACAATGTCCTGCATTGTTTAGATCAGCAGATATGTCAGTCCAGGTAAGTGGAGGGTAATATGGGCAAGAACAGAGTAGCTGATCACATTCTAAATGGCCACGATCCATATTTATTTTATAAATATATATATATATATATATATATATATATATATATATAATATATATATTTAGTTGTGGGAAATAGCTAAAGAGTTCAAAGCAATGCAAACTAGAGGGTTAACCACATCAAATGCAGGAATAGAAAGGGGAGGTGAGAATTAAGGTTGTGTGCTGTGCACAGAATCTGGAACCTTCCATGAATGTGTGCCACACAAGTATACACAACATGGTTATGGGACAATGCTAAGAAATATGGAAATAATGCTTGGTAGTACTAAGCAGGCACATAAAAAATCAGGGGCATGTTTTTTGTGGCACCAATAATGTCAGACAATATATTGTGTATGCACAATAACCCTCTTACACCACACTTCTGTGCAGAGTTCTGTCTGATAGCTCAGACAGATAGGCACCTGACACTTTCTTCACTTGCTACAGTATTGAAATGTAGATGGGCTGTGTTGAACAGCAGCAGTGATCCATACATACCTGGATAACTGCTGACTGATGGTTTCATTTTGTATCAGTGAGATGTATTCATTGCTATCTGAGACACTTTCTAGCATCCTAAGCTAGACTGGTAGCAAATTAAATGCTGTATTTTTATATGTCTGTAGATTGATGTGTCATTAGGAACTGACTGCATAAATTAGCATAGAAAAAGAATGTTTTTAATTTCTAAGGAGATAATAGGATCATAGGACATTACTAGGCTATCTACCTGGAGATCATTTAAAACCTAGCCATTTCATCTCAATGTAGTTCCGTAGAAATGCTAGCCAATACCCAAGATTGCATTTAGTAATGACTGCCCATGCCCAGGAGGGTTGTGGGTGCTATCCCCGTTAAGAATTTATGGTGCCCCATTCACTCATCCAGCTTCCTCTTGAACCGTGTCATAGAGGCTCACTGATTCACAGCAGTTGGTAGCCTATTCCAAAGATGCAGCAGTCACTGGGAGATAAATATGTCCCTCCAGCATGTCCTATTTAAGTTGCAGGCCATATGTAGGTCCCTGGAATGGGTAACCCTAGTCCCATTTAATTTATGGATATGCAGCAAGTTCATTAGGTTTGGGTCTGAGATTGCTCTGTAAGTCAGGCAAATATGGTTCTTGATCAACCGCTCAAAACACTTCATTACTGTTGATGTAAGAGCAACTGGCTGATAATCACTTAGGCTTGTCAGTTGGGATTCCATGGGCAAGGGAATGATTGTCATATTTTTGAAGCAACTAGGTACAATAGCTAGTTGCAGGGATGTGTTGAATATATTTAGTCGGTCTGTGTAAGGCACATGCTGGAGTCCGTTGATCTTCTTTATTAGAAACCTTTGCAGTCTTTCCAATTGCTGCAGGTGCTTTGTACGGTACATGCCAAATGGGGCTTTATACTCAATTATGGGCCATATTAGTGCCGACTATAGAGGGGTTATAACCTCTTTTGCCCTCAAGGTGATGCCTTTTCTAATCAAGTGTGCTACATAGAAAGCCTTCCTTACTACAGTAGACACATGGTGGCTGAAGTTAAGGTCCCAGTCAACTTGTGATTCAAGATCCCTTACCACTTTGTGGGTACTTGGGTTACTGTTGCTGATTTGATAGTGTGAAGGGACATTGTTTGTGCCAATGGGAATGATGATGTATTTCTTTGCAATCAGTTTGAGAACATGACTAAGACACCAGTCACTGGTCTGCAATTAGACCCTCCTGGAGTATAATGACATAATTTGGGGATTCAATAATTGCACCCAGTTTGCAGTCATCTGCATACTTGGTCAGCCACAACCCCTTAGTTTTGACCTGAACTTCTGTGAAGTATATACCAAACAGTAGGGGGCCCAGCACTGAGCCCTGTGGCACCCTGCTGGTAACAGGTCTGCTGGTTGATGTGGAGTCACCCACTTTGATACTGTGTGTCCGGTCTGTGAGCCAGTTCACAACCCATCTTACAAAAAAGGGGTTTGCATTCAGTTTGCCAAGTTTATTGGTAATGCCTGAGTGTGGGACTAGGTTGAAAGCCTTTGCCAAATCAAGGTATGCTGTGTGCACAAATTTGCCCTCATCAATGGCCCTGGTCACATTTCTGAAAAAAACCCACCAGATTTAACAGGCAGGATCTGCCTTTGACAAAGCCAAATTGGGTAGGATTCAGAGTTTGGAGGTCACTTATGTCTTTATTTATGAGGTACATAATGATACGTTCCATGGTCTTACAGATGAGGCTGGTAAGGCTTATGCATCTGTACTTCCTTGGGTCTGTTGCTAGGCCAACTTTGTCGAGGGGAATAATTGCTGCTGTTCTCCATTTAGTAGGAATAAAGCCTGTGGTTAGGCTATGATTGAAAAGGGTACTTAACTCATTCCCTCTTTGAGTCTCTACCTTTAACTCCCAGTGGATGTGGCTTGAGCCTTTAAAACATAAAGTTATCACCTTACAGTTCTAACAAATAGTCATTGACAGAGATCAAATAGCAATACAGTTGTGTTTACCAACATGTATACTTCAAGATAAAATATTCTTATACTTAGTATGTAGCATGGTTTTGGAATTATTAATGCAAATATGAGCAAGCAATATCTGACATCTAGAGGCACAGTAGGAGGTAACTGCAGAAATGCCTAGAGGTGCACTCGGCTTTAGTGGGTGATGTATTTCGTGTTTTAGCCTGTATAGAAGACAGCCTGGGATGCCATCTGGTCCCATAAAGGCTGTGTTTTTTTGCCTTGGACAAGGCTTTGATGACATGCTCTTCAGATATGTAGAGTTGGGGGTGGGGGTTTGGGGGAAGGTTTATGATAAGTTTGGAGGGGATAAGGGAGTAAAATTTTTGCCAAACCTATCCACTAGCATGTTTTCTATCTCTGTGGAGTCCGTGTGTGTGATACCATTGGTCACTAGTTCTGCACATGCTTGGGTCTTACCTTTTAGGCTATGTACATCACTGTAAAAGGCTTTATGGTTATCCTTGGTTGTGCTTGCTAAGTTCTCCTCAAAGAAGCCCTTAGAGGATTTAACAAGTTGTCTTATCTGCCTGTTGAGGCTGAGGAGGGTGCTTTTCCATTGTTGGGTCCTCACCTTTGTTTTCTTGGACAGCAAACTTTTTGTGTTTATTGTAATGTTTGTTGATGCTGGATGTCCACCATGGTGGCTTCTTTTTACTTGGGGCTGTGGCTTTTGTTCTTTCTGGTATAGCCAAGTCTATATAATTATGCAAGTGATTGTACAAGGCTTTAGTGTAAGCCTTAGTGTAGTTACCACTTCTTGCTGGGTGTGGGGCTTGGAATGCATTTTTACCTTCACCTAGGAGGGTATAGTTTGCCTTGGTGAAGTTTTTAATTTAATTTTGCCCTTTGTGAGTTCTGGTGTTAGTGCCAACTTGAAGGTGACTTATTTGTGGTCAGATTTAACTAATGAGGGTCCGACAGTTGCGGCAGTGCATCTGTTTGACATGTTAGTGAGGAGCAGATCTAGTATGCTTGTTCCTCTTGTTGGAACATGAACATTTTGTTCCAGGGCATTTGCTTTCCCAGTTGATGGTGGAATAATTGAAATTCCTTATAACCAGAATGTTTAGTAATATTTGGATTGTCTCCAGTTTAGTCAAGTAGGCTTCATGGATATCATGACCCATGGAGGGAGATCTATAACTGGCTACAACTTGAATGGGAGGTCTTACCCACCATAACCTGAGCTTAAAGTAACTCCATGGAGTTGTCCAGCCTAAGTAGATGCCAGGTGAATTTAGCTCTAATATAGGTAGAAATACCAGCTCCTTTGGTTCTCGCATGTTCATTTTGTCATCGGAAGGTGTGGAAGACATTGTAGCCTTGCAAGGCCGGAGTACTCTTTGAGGCCTTGAACCAGGTTTCTGTGACTGCACATACATCTACATCTTCCAGTGATAGAAGTGCTTCCAGGATGTGCAGTTTTTGGTTTAAGCTTGTAGCATTTAGCAGCATGACCCTTATTTTGTTATGGCTGGCAAATTTCCTATTGGTAAGTTTGTTTTCAAGACCTTGCTAAAAAAGGCATTAAGGGGGAGGCAAGAGCCTTTACCAGCAGCCGAAAGCCTAGTGGTGCCAGGTGCAACTGTCTTTGGTAAAGCAGTGAGGTTTGTCTACAATGGCTTCCCAGGCTGAAAAGATCTGAATCCCCCTTTGAATGATACCAAAAACTAAGCCAATTATTGAAGTCAGTCATTTTTTGTTTATACGGTGAGGGTAGTATGCTGCTTAAGGCTAGCGACATACGTGCCTGGGACACATACACAGAGAGCTCAGTCTTGTCTCTTTGCATATAGTCCAGTGAGGTAAATCTCAGGTCATTCACTCTAACATAAACTGAATCATAATGGTACTTGTTGGTGAGATACCTGAGTGCATGCATGATCTGACAAATCCTAGCATCGGACAAGCAGGTGTCCGTAACTTTCTCCTTGTCCAACCTGATGAATGGGACATCCATGTGTCTCACTATTGAGGCTCCAATGACAAGAAAATTTGTTTTTTGAGTGTTATGCCTTATGGGCTTGGTAGGTGAGATACTGGTGTTACTATGTGTCATGGGTGCTGAGGGCACTGTGTTAGCTGTAGCAGTCTTGTGTTTTGGAGATCTCTGGTGTTTCTGTAAGTTTTTTGAGAGAACTTCCGCTTATGTTGATATTTGTGTTTGATGCATACTTTATGCATGAGTAGTAGTGGGTGGGTTGACAACCTCTTCAGTGTTACTGTTTTGAGTGCAAGAAAGCATGGATTCAAAACGTTTGGTGTAGTTATATCTTTTGCACTCTGTACTAGAGTGAGTTATTAGCAGAGGATTGCCGATTTACATTAGGCAATTGCTACACTGCCTCAAGAGACCCAAGTCAACAAGGTTGGCAGGAGAAACAAGAGTTGTCCAACTGTCCAGTTGAAGACTGTTACCCCAAAGTGGGGCTTTCCAGGATCAATCAGGTAGGAGCTCAGTAGATGGATATTTCTGCCAGGGATTTTTTTGCTGGTGGTTTAATAGGTTACAGCTCACTAGCAGTATTTCTTTGACTGGGAAAGTACTAAGGATGAGGGCTACACAAATGTGTTACAGCTGTATCTAAGGGAAAAATTGCTGAATGTATCTGTCAGATTATGGCGCACAATTGCTCAGCAGTGCATGGTGCTGCACAATGCAGGGCTTAAATAGCAGAAGCTAAAAACTTGAAAAAAAACTTTAAAAAGGTTCAAAAGGACCAATGCGGATGCTTACTCCAAGCTCCAGACCAACCACCCTTCATTAGACAGGTTCGAATCTCAATATGTTAAAGTGATTTCAGTAAACCTGTTTGAATAAATATTCTGTTGGGTATTACAATTGTCCAAAAAAGGCTTGAGTTATTCTAAACTATTTTCGAAAATATGTACTCTATGTACTAAAGAAGAGTTCCTATTGAATTGTCGACAGCTTAGGTTGCCGAATGCTTAATAATCGACACTTAAGTGTCGAATGCTTACAATAGTGAACAACCACATCATCAAATTCTTTCCTCAGGAAAGAATTCACGTGGACGTTATCAGGGATTTACCCTTTCTCCAATGTAGAGCGATCTCGCACTTGGTATATTTAGTTAGGGGTGGTGTTGGAGGCAAAGCCCCCCACATCAGGGGTGGGGGGGGTGAAGCCCCCCACTATGTTTGGGGTTGTTTATTTATTTTGTTTATGGACGGCCACCCGAATTCTTTCCCGAGGAAAGAATTCAATGATGTGGCCGTTCGCTATTGTTAGCTTTCGACCCTTAGGTGTCGATGTTTTAGGATTCGACAACCTAAGCTGTCGATGTTATGATATAGATGCCTACAAAAAATATGTTTAATTTCATTATGCAATAAATTAGCATACAGAGTGAGCTCATCAGGACCAAATGACACTACTCAATACACATTTGCTCTGCCTTAATCAACAGAGTTACCTCACTGTTAATGCCTTTCTTATTTTACAAATCATAGTGCACTTGTCTTCTTACACAAGACACGCATTCATACAAAACAAATGCTAAGATCAAATAGTACATTACTATAGATGATCCCACATCATATTACCTACAGTATGTTTTATATTGCAATACATCATCTATTCTGGTTATCTATAGTCAAGGAGAAATCTGGGGCTCCATGAAAACTTCAGTTTAAGAAATTTGTATGACATTGTCCTTACCTCACATCATCACCATGTAGCAAGTTGTTCATAGGTTCATGTGTGCTTACTAGACTTTTGATCTGTGAGGATCTTACAAAGCCTAGCCTTACATTCCAGAGGTAGGTTTTAGCCCTTTTATGTGACATATGAATAACCCAGAGATGAGCCAAACAAGGATAAAATTTACAAGATGTCCTCTCCCTAAGGAATGGGTTGCTAAACCAGGGGTGAATTTGCAGTTATCAATTCATATGTCCAAATTACATTTGAATTGAGTACAATAAATACTTTGCTTTATGTGGACTGGAGAGCAGTACTATAAAAGTGGCATTCTCTGCTATATAAACCTATACTAATAAAAAAATATATATTCTATTTATTATGCAAAAGAGATTGACAGCCCTTGAGCATGTATTTATGATACTACTGGTCTGATAGAACAGGGTCTGTTGAAGCTCTATACACAATGACAGGGATCACCTCTCAGTAACCTGTCTGATACTGCGAAGAGTGACAAGACTTTTAGACAGTCTATATAGTTTTTATAAGTTAGGACCTTGACTTGTTTTAGTGAAAAAGCATTGTGGTCATTCTAGTTGTGACAAGTGTTTGGACAAATACATACCAAAAGTGAAATTATACTGAATGATCATTCTAATGAGTACTGAGTACAATGAAATGATAACCTCTGTGGCTATAGGTACAGCACCTTTATATATGAGCCGTGTGCTGAAAAAGGACTTCCTTGCAACAGTGAAGACATCGTGATCAAATAACAGTTTGTTGTTGACACATATTCCCAGAGCAGTCATGAGCAGTGGCTGACCAATACATATATATATATATATATATATATATATATATATATATATATATATAGTTTTTTTTTTTTTTTTTTTTTTTTTTTTTTTCAAGAGTGTGCTGTCAATGTGATAGTTACAAAGTCAGTCGTACTTATTGATTTTATACTTCTTGGCATTTAGATTTAGTCCATGGCTCTGACACAGACTATTTGTTTGGGACAGGCCCACCTGAAGGAACTTGGTGTCCTTTGGAGAGTTTAGCAAACCTTGGTAAGCCACAAACCCTTAATGTTAGCTTAGACCTCTGAGAAGTAAGTGCCAAAGAGGAGTGACCCAAGGACTAAACCCTGGGGTACAGTGCTCATGACTGATCCTTTATAGGACTAAATGCTGGGGTACACTGCTCGTGACTGATCTTTTGTAGGACTGAACCCTGGAGTACACTGCTCATGACTGATCTTGTATAGGACTAAACCCTGTGGGGTACATTGCTCGTGACTGATCTTTTGTAGGACTGAGTAAAGTACTGATGAAATGGATGTCCAAAGGTATTTATTTGCAGTAAAGCACAAAGAATTGAACCACGATAAATCAGTTAACCCGGGTTTCATCCTTACCAACCGGACTTCTTCAAAACAATGAACAAACCCTAATGGTTTATTTATATATACTACCTAATTAGTATAATACACAGTTTAATTAACTACAACCTGCTATTAATTTAATTGAAATTAAAAACAATCAAATATGTTAAAACACACACCAAAGTAAAACTTCTTAAAGAGGAGCCACAAACACTACACAAATTTAATATTATAATAAATATGTGTGAATAAAATAAGACAGTGCATATCCTATCATTTCTAAAAATGCATATGATGAGCACTTCAGAAAAATAAAAAATATGACTGAAATCAATTAATACTAAATAGGTAACCAATGCTAATCTATAAAAAGGCCTAAAATATATTATAATAGGTTATCCTAAAATGTGTTTTAATTTAAGAATAGGTACCATACTAATGCTTTCATTGATATCTGGGTAGTTTAGGGCATCTAAACGTAATTGCCATTTTAACTCACTAATGTCTAAGTGTATATCTAACACACTCCCTTGCACATCTTTTTTAATGTGCTGTATGACGCAAAACCTAAAAAGTGATCAGAATATGTCATTAAATGTCTGACTAGAGCATTAGTAACTTTATTATGTTTTATATCAAGTAAATGCTCCCTTATTCTTTCTCTAAACTGTCTGGCTGTTTTTCCTACATAAAAAACAGGACATTTCTGACACTGTGCAATGTATACTATGTTCTGTGTATAACAATCATAGTGCCCTACAATGGGAATCGTATTAAAATTAACCCTGATGCATTCCCCTGTTACCATAATATGTTTACAAATGGAACACCTATCACATCTATAGTTTCCACACCTCCTACCCATTGTACTATTATGTGAGCCACCATTGTTGTGTAAAATTTCTTTAAAAGCCAGATCTCTTCGAAACACAAACTTAGGAAGCCCCCCTAATTTTGTTGTCACTTGTTTATCTAATTGTAGGAAGCCCCATTTTTTCTTCACCATCACAATGAACCATTCCACATCCTGATTATAAGTTTGTTTGTGTCTTTTGGCTTTTCCCGGTTAGGGGTCGCCACAGCGGAACTCCGGTAATGATTGGCAGTGGATTTTTACATGCCGAGTTGCCAGCCCTGATGCACAACCTTCAACAAAGGCACGCCCATTCACGCATGTCTCTACGCAGAAGATGCTCTAGCTGAGAATCTAACCGGACAGCATCTTACTGTGAGGCGACAACGCTACTGCAGCACCACCACCGCAGTATATCCACATCCTGATTATAAGTAGTTATGAAAATTAAATTCATAGTGATATCATGATTGTTTTTCACACCATTGTCAAAACCGATGTTGGTATCCATTTTGATAATGGCTTGATAGAGACCAGTTAGTCTTTTAAACATTACTTCTTTTTTGACATTATTACACGTCCTCAGGGTATCCCCTTCTTTTGAACACAGTAATCATAAAATCCAATTCCATGATAAACACATCATCATCACTCACCATTCTTGCTGCTCTTACCATTTGTCCTTTAATTATTGCATCATCATCACTCACCATTCTTGCTGCTCTTACCATTTGTCCTTTAATTATTGCTCTTTTTTGGTGGTGAGGATGCCAGCTTTTAAAGTCCAAATAAGAATTTGAAAAAGTACTTTTCCTATATATATCTGATTTAATACTTTTATTAACTTTATCCAGAGTTAGTTGTACATCCAAATAACATATCTTTTCCCCACTTGTTTGGTGAGTGAATTTCAAAAATTCAACAGTGTTGTTTATATGTACTATAAACTTTTCTAAATCGTCCATGTTGCCGTCCCATACAATAAAAATATTGTCCAAAAAATGGGTGTATAATTTAATATGTTTGAAATAAATGGTCGGAAAAACAAATTCCTGCTCCCAAAATGCCATTACATAATTTGCATAAATGGGGGCACATGCTGCCCCCATAGCCACACCTGTAGATTGTTTAAAAAATTGACCCTCAAAGTAAATATAATTGTTGTACAGGACGGCCTCCATAAGCGTTACATATACATTAATTTGGTCTTGATTGTAAATACTTTTTTTTACCAATTCAGTCTCCAACCAACTAAGACCAGTGTCATGGGGTATAACAGTGAATAAATTACATACATCAATTGTAAGAAATGTAATACTATCATTGATGTTCACTGTTTTCAATTTTTCTATAAAATTCCATGAGTGCCTTGTGATGTAATTAAAGGAATTCAAACCCCCTTTTAATTCATGATCCAAAAACTGACTAATGAAACAAGTCTTACTTCTTTTCCCATCCACTATCGGCCTGAATATAATATTATTCAGGCCTTTGTGGATTTTTGGAATACCAAATATACTACTAACTACTGGATAAGGATTCTTAATGAACTTGTGTTCTTTTTCACTAAGCTGTCTTTGATACAACATATCATCCAAGAGCAAATCGATTTTTTGATTACTAATGTTGATTTCATTAATGCTGCTCTCAGTATAACTGTCTTCCATAAGCATTCCCATCATAACATTAATGTAGTCAATTTTACCAACTATAACTAACCGTTCCCTTTGTCGGGTTTCATGATGCATATATCTCTGTTGTTAGTCAGAGAACCCAACAACTCAATTTCCATCTTGGTCATATTATTGTAGGCCTGCCTACCAGACTTATTTTTATAGGTTCTGATATCAATTTCACATGCTTTTTCAAAAAGCGTAACTGTCTGATTGATGGGGGGATTGAAAATACTTGGTTTAACTAACCTCCTATGTACAACATTCTCCCTACTATCCGGAAACCACATTTTTAAATTCATTTTCCGAGTGAAAATTTTTAAGTCAATCAACATGTCGGTGATGATACCTTTCCCACAAGGAACAAAGGTAAACCCTTTGGATAGTAAATTGGCATGTTCAATACTAAATTCAAATTTAGAGTAATTGTACACTTTGAAATCATCATATGTATTCGTTATTACAATAGGGTCACTAAACACCTTAGAATTTTCTATATCAACTAATTCACTAGAAATATAATCTATAATACAATTGACCTCATCACTATTTTGGTTGAAAGAATGCAATATGTTACTTGCAGCTTGCACAATGTGGTTATTACAATTATTATAATCAACCCCCTCCATTATATTAGTAAACCCATCTTGTGTATTATTGACTTCAATAATCATGTTATCATTCATATGGTTAGTTAGATACACACTTAAATCCATCAACTTATCATAAGTATGTTTACAAGCAGTTAAATGAGAATCGCCACTTTCAATGATCACATTATTTCCACATGCTTCAGTATTACTACCTTTAACCTCAGTTCCAACCACACTATTAACATGAACCAAAGCACAACAGCATCTGGCGTCCTGATTTTCCATCAAAGATCTGTGAGTGTAATCACACGGGACACTACCTTAACCCCTCATGGTGGTCTCTTTGTTACAGTCCACCTCATTATCAACAATATAACCATCCAACAAATCTGATGTTAAAAGTGCTGAACAAATACCCTCCATCACATTACTATTCGCTTTTACCTGCCATTCCTGGCATACGCCACTCAAAATAGTAATGTGATGGAGGGTCATTTGTTCAGCGCTTTTAACATCTGATCTTCTAGGAATGACCCTGGGGTATGCTGCTCATGACTGATCTTTTGTAGAACTGACCCTGGAGTACACGGCTCATGACTGATCTTTTGTAGGACTGAACTCTGGGGTATGCTGCTCATGACTAATCCTTTGCAGGACTAAACCCTGGGGTACACTGCTCATTAATGATCTTTTATAGGACTGAACTCTGGGGTACACTACTCGTGACTGGTCTTCTCTGGGAATAACCCTGGGGTATGCTGCTCATGACTGATCTTTTGTAGGACTGACTCTGGGTTAGGCTGCTTGCTGTGACTGATCTTTTGTTGGACTGAACCCTGGAGTACACTGCTTGTGACTGATCTTTTGTAGGACTAAATCCTGGGGTACGCTGCTTGTGACTGATCTTTTGTAGGACTGACCCTGGGGTAGGCTGCTTGTTGTGACTGATCTTTTGTAGGACTGAACCCTGGAGTACACTGCTCATGACTGATCTTTTTTAGGACTAAACCCTAGAGTACACTGCTCATGACTGATCTTTTGTAGGACTAAACCCAGGGGTACACTGCTAGTCACTGATCTTTTGTAGAGCTGAACTCTGGGGAGCACTGCTCGTGAATGATCTTTTGTAGGACTAAACCCTGGAGTATACTGCTCGTGACTGATCTTTTATAGGACTAAACCCTGGGCTATACTGCTCATGACTGATCATTTGTATGACTTAATCTGGGGTACACTGTTCATAACTGACAAATTGTAGGACTAAACCCTGGGGTACACTGCTTGTGACTGATCTTTTGTAGGACTAAACCCTGGAGTACACTGCTCGTGACTGATCTTTTGTAGGACTAAACCCTGGAGTACACTGCTCGTGACTGATCTTTTGTAGGACTAAACCCTAGAGTATGCTGCTCGTGACTGATCTTTTGTAGGACTAAACCCTAGGGTACACTGCCTGTGACTATTCTTTTTTAGGACTAAACCCTGGGCTATACTACTAGTAACTGATTTTTATAGGACTAAACCCCTGGGTATATTGCTCATGATTGATCGTTTGTAGGACTTAACCCGGGGGTACACTGTTCATGACTGACAAATTGTAGGACTAAACCCTGGGGTACACTGCTTGTGACTAATCTTTTGTAGGACTAAACCCTGGAGTACATTGCCCATGACTGATCTTTTGTAGAACTAAACCCTGGGTACACTGCTTGTGACTGATCTTTTGTAGAACTAAACCCTGGAGTACACTGCTTGTTACTGATCTTTTCTAGGACTAAATCCTGGAGTATAGTACTCATGACTGATCTTTTATAGGACTAAACCCTGGGCTATACTGCTCATGACTGATCATTTGTAGGACTTAATCTGAGGGTACACTGTTCATAGCTGATAAATTGTAGGACTAAACCCTGGGTACACTGCTTGTGACTGATCTTTTGTAGGACTAAACCCTGGAGTATACTGCTCGTGACTGATCTTTTGTAGGACTAAACCCTGGAGTACATTGCTTCTGACTGATCTTTTGTAGGACTAAACCCTAGGGTACACTGCTCGTGACTGATCTTTTATAGGATTAAACTCTAGGATATACTGCTCATAACTGATCATTTGTAGGACTTAATCCAGGGGTACACTGTTCATAACTGATAAATCGTAGGACTAAACCCTGGGTGCACTGCTTGTGACTGATCTTTTGAAGGACTAAACCCTGGAGTACGCTGCTCGTGACTGATCTTTTGTAGACTTAAATCCTAGGGTACACTGCTTGTGGCTATTCTTTTCTAGGACTGAACACTGGTGTGCATTGCTCGTCACTGAACTTTTGTACGACTAAACCCTAGGGTACACTGCTCGTGACTGATCTTTTGTAGGACTAAACCCTGAGGTACTCTGCTCGTCACTGATCTTTTGTAGATCTGAACCCTAGGGTACACAGCTCATGACTGATCTTTTGTAGATTCCTGTCTGTTGTATTTGCAAAAGGTAGCAAACCAAAAATATGTTTTCTTATATGCTATTAAGATGTAACTCTTGGACCTGTAACTGTTTGATTTCCAGTCCATGATGTTACAACTTCATGATAATCATTTCTGCACTATTAATAGGAAAGTGAGACTGCTATGTGTTTGCGTGGCAACTGGTGGTATTCTTTTGAACAACTGACAGATGTTTCTCTTTCCCTTTTGTTGTTCAGCTTTGGAGTTATTACATAAGTAAGAGAGGTGCAAAAAATGTTTAAATGCTGTTCAGGTGATTTTTTTTTTTTTGGGGGGGGGGGGTGTTGTGCAGCCTACCATATGTAATCAACTAGTTGGCCTTTTGTAATATTAGAATTTGAAAATTCAAAGTGGAAAACAGAAAATAATTATTAATGAGACTTTACCATGTAGTTACAAAGCTTAGAGCTCTGCAGCAATGTCGATATATCTTTTGGACAAATAATTTGTACATCCAGTTAATAAGCATACTGTATTATATTAAATGTTGTGCTCATTGTAATTCACAAAATTTAGTGTATTTGCAATGTACATAGAAAGTACAAGTTTTTATGTTTGTAAGATGCAGGCATTGTAAGGACAAAAAATGCAATTGTCTATGATATCAGAAGATATAGCAAAACTAATGAGTTAGCTGGACATATTATGGAGAAGGGCTTCTTACATAGGTTTGAATTTATTGCCATTCTGGTTCTGAATGAGAGCTCTCATGAGGAAGGCATTAAGAAAATAACCAAGAAAGGTGAATATGAATGGATAACTACAATGAATTCTGTAAATAAACTAAGGCTGAATGATAGTTTTACTGTCAAACCAGTTTTGGTTAATAGAAGACTGAGACATTGGTTTTAATTGTTAGTAATGAGGTACTTGACTGTTTCTTTTTTATTACTATTATTTAATTAGGTGTGTTATTTAAATGTGATGCAATGAGCAATTTTATTCATTTCAGAAAGCATTTGTTAGATGCAAAAGCATTTGTGTGATGAGACATTATTATTAAAGTTCTCCTTTTCCATGTGTTCCCATTTTGTCTTTTTGTCACTTATGTGATGACATGACTACAGTAGGGCTTAGTTGAATAGTTCACATTTTCTACAGTATAATATATATATGCAAATTGGACAGTACCTCTGTTTGCATTTCCAGCAAATAAATACCAATTTAACCAAATCCTATACTACAACTTAAAAAGCGCTGTCAAAAACTTGCATCAAGTTGTGTCTCATTCCCTTCAGTAATCCTGAATTAAATGTGCCCCAGCCCTCATAAAAACAAGAGTATAAAATGCTGATGTGATGTTAATTGCAAAACGTTTGGTTTCGGTATCCTTTGTTTTCATTTTTCTTATGACAACTAACCAGTTGTAAACTAGCTTCAGGATCTCAGTTGAGACAAGACAACTAACCTAAACTGTCAGTGCAGTAGAAATTTTTTTTTTTTGCAGGGAAACAAGCTTCCTTATACAACTCATGCATACCACCCAACTGTGCAGATTTTCACAGAAAGTCAATATATTTGCTTCATATTTTGGTTGATGCCTCATATAAAATTGTTTTCTAGAGATTCATTGAGGACTGAAGTCACTAAATAATGAGGAGCATTTGAGTTTCAGACTTCATATCTTTCAGAAAATGCATGCCATTGCAAAACCTGTTATTCTAACAACTTTATAAGTTTATAAGAGCAAAATATAAATCTGTTTCTGATGTTCAGCCTGTGTTTCCCCATTATGTTTGGCTTTGTCTAGACTTCTTGAGAGAAGAAGTTGTGAGGTGTGCTTCCGTGAGGGAAATTTTTCCCCTACTCACTCCTCTAGCTTTGCATTTTATAACTCATCCCTACTGACTATTGGGCCCCACCCCCACTCCACAACTCTATAAAATCATTTGTTCTGCAGGGGTGACAGCCCTTCTCCCAATTGTTTCCCATAGAGTTAAAGAGGACTCAGCAGCTGGGAGTAATTTTTTAAGCCCCATATCTTTTGTGCATGCTGGAAGTGTCCAATGAGCTTAAGTACAAGGGACCTTTACACATACATAGTCATAGCCCCCTCCCACATCATCCCTGGTCTTCACCAAGGGCATTGTGTATAGGTTCATGCCCCCCTCCCCTCCCGCCAAAGAAAAGACATCTCACTAAGCCATATACTTTTTCCTGCTGTCCTCCTGACCATTCTAGTCTTCCCTTCACTTCACAAGACTAGATACAACATCTTTGCTAACACCAATGGATTCAAACAAATATTCCAGAGCTGGTGTACAGAAATCAGATGGACCCTGCCATGATATCAGATATGCTTCAGAAAGGAAATGAACTTAAGAAACGTTTTAAGTTCCTTAATATGCAAATATGAAATTTCTGACTTCTTTCATTGCACCTACCAGCTGATAATTTTGCAAAGTAAGTCCTTTGGTCCAGTGAAACAACTTGTATCATTCACATTAATCTGCTACCTTCTGATAAGGCAATGCTCTAAATTCTCTACTAAACTCTGTGATCTCCCAGGATAAAATTCTGTCTCAGCACCCCCTACCTTCCACTTATCCACTGCACTTTTTGATGCTAGTTCTCAGCCTAGTCAACTCTTTATTCCTGCTCAGTGTTTCCTCCTTCTTAAACTGTACTGCATTTTCCTTACACATAAGTTTGCAAAAAAAATGTTGCCACGTCCATTTTGGTAAGATTCAAATCCTGACAGAAAGCAGTAAGCCATTTTCCAGCCTGTCAATAAGTGTTCCATTTTTAAGTACTAACAGGTTAAATCTCCTTTGCAAAAAAGACTGATTTCCACAAAGCCAAGAAAAAAAATGTACATGACCCAACAGGTGTACAGGTTCTATAGAGACTCCACCATAACCCTTCATAATGCTGTACTGTTAATAAAGCATGTGTCTAACATACTTGCCAGACCTAACAAAGGTGCATTAAAGGTAAAACTGTACCTGGATAATGGAATCTCCAAAGATCACACAAACCAAATTCCTATAAGATAACCACAGCTCTGAACTGCAGACAGAAACTACACTCAAAAAACAAAAACTGCAGGTGCCCATACACTTAACAACATAAAATTTTATTGTGCTAGGTTTTTTGTCCCTAAAATTATACTGGGCTTCCTCAGATCTTCTTATAAGAGGGAGGATAAAAAGAGTTTTGAGAAGGTTGTATTGAGTTTCATAAATAAGTCTGATTTTCTTACCTATTGTGTAATTTATCAACATGGTTTCACCCTAGGAAAATGTACAGTAACTGATTCGATTACACAGAAAAAGAAAAGAACCACACTAATGTTGATGCAAACTGTTTGAAAGAAATCATAAAAACACCAAAGAAAATGGAAAGCAAAGGTACTAAAGCCAGACCTGTTTATTTAAATAACTCAGTTAAGCACTTATGTTACAAAAAAACTTCTTTAAAACTGAGTAAACCCCTATCAAAAACATTTTAAATACTAAAAGGAAACAACCACATGATCTCAATTATTTACAATTTAAAAATAAATATCATTAAAAATTGTACTACATTTATATATGTTTTCGAATATATTTTATAATAATACTTTCATTAAGACCCAGACATTAGCCTGCAGTCTAATTTGACATTAACTTCAGCCATTCCAAGAAGATCTTCAAAACTGCCCCTTTATAATTATCACTAATATGTTTCATGACACAAAATAAGAACTTTTTAAATACCCCACATACCAAAGAATGTTTGTACAAGGCATTATTTGTGTCTTTTTAACTAATTGCATATAAGTGCTCTTTAATATGATCAGTAAGTTTTCTCTTAGTTTTACCAATACAAAAACAAGGGTATAAAGCACAAAAAGCACACTACACAACTGAAATGGTACAACAATTAAAATACCTTGTATAGTAATAGTTTTATAAAAATGTTCAAAATAAAAATCTAGTATCTCATAAATAAATTTACACCACTTACAAATAGTACATTTAATCGGGTCTATATTAAGTCAGCGAAACTGCATAACAGCGAATGCCGTTTTGCCAGCACATAAATAATGAAATCTCACAACAATGACAGCTCAGGTCAGTGACTTTTGCCTCGGGGAAAAAATTGCTTGGCCTAAGCTGTGACATTGCCCTTTACCCCACTCTAGTGTGATCTCAGAGTTGATATATTCAGTTAAGGGGGTTGGGGGCCACATCCCCCCTCAATGGGGGGGGGGGCGAAGCCTCCCATTCTGCTATGTTTTAAGTTGTATGTTATGTTTTATGGTCTACCAATTTTTTTCCGTGGGGAAAAAAAAAATCGGTGACCTGGGGTTTCTCTGTTGTGGGATTTCTTTGTTTATGAGTCGGCAAAACGGCATTCACTGTAATGCTGTTTTGCTGACTTAATACAGACCCTATTTAATCATGCCTTTTGATCTTATCAAGAAATAATTTCCTTTTCTAAGTGATGTTTTTATGAATATCATATACTAATAAAACCTTTACATTCTGCTCTCTCTTTCCAATAAAAATAGGATGTGAATTTATTTTGTCCGTTAATTCCAGATAAAGTAAAATAACCTTCCAAATGTCTTTAGAAATATTTTTAATATTTAAACTGTCAATAACATACATTGCAGGAAAAGCTAATATAAAGTCTTATTTATCCTTGTTATTAATAATAGCATTGTACATGTAGTCATGCAACTAGTGCAAGCTGTGCCCCCACACCCCCCTACTTTAATATTCTCTCTCCGAGATCGCACTACAGTGGGGAAAAGGGAATATTCCCTTATCCCCACTCTACCACGATGTCAGTAATAGTTTCCTTAGTTGTACATCAACAGTAAACATTGATGTACAAATAAGGTTACATGCAAACTTCATGTTTTCATGTATTACCTATTTTTTTTTACTTTATTGTGTTTTTTACCACGAAAGTGCATTTTCGACAAAATGCACTTTTGCGGAAGTGCATTTGTGTATTTATGTTTCATTGAAATGTAAATTTGATGGATCAAAGTAGATCCGTATATATATATATATATATATATATATATATATATATATATATATGTATGTGTGTGTGTGTGTTTGTGTAGTACAACTTCTTTGATCAATAAATAAGTACTGAATATTGCTTCTTAAACACAAATAACATCAACTAAAGTTACAGAGACACATTAATGGGCAGCACTGGACAGCTCACCCTATCAGAAAATAACAGCATGAAAACAACCTCTCACTGTAACCACCAAATTCCCACCTGAGTATCTTGCCACTGCTCACTCCGATTACATCATAATCTAGGTCACAAAAAGTGGGAATAGAGGAGTATCCTTCAAAGACCCCTTTAAACATCCCCACATAACTACTGTAAAAACAAACTGTACCTCCCAATATCAGCACATACAAACTAAAGGGAGGGAAGGGAGGGCATGCTTCCAACCAATACTAAAAGAGACTAGACCCCTTCCTTCCTTCCTTCCTGACCTTATCAAATCTCCCAGCCCCAACTACCCCCACTTTATAAAATGCATCTCTTTTTCCCAAATTCAGCATAACTAATTTAACCCTAACCTGACTGCTAGTCCCACTAACCACAAGCAAGAGTCCCTGTACAAATCTGTTTACTTGATAGTAAACCATATCTATTAACTACGTTCTCAGTGTCACCTTTATACAAGATGGGATCCTATTTTTACTTCCAGTAATTTTTTATTTCATCTGTCAATTTCACATCATAATTTCTTTTATATCCACTATCTGCAAACAAATTTAACTAATTTTTCAATTTCTTTTCAAAAACAATATCATCTGAAATCAGTCAAGAAAGACAAAAAGCTTACTCATTAATAACATTCTCTTTTACATAAATAGGATGTGCACTGGTAGCATATATAAAATTATTAGTAAACACTGGCTTTCTACAAATACTACAGGCAAATGTATGTGTAATATTATCATACAAAATATGCTTAAATCAAGAAAATTAACTTTAACTGGGTCAACAAAAAAATAAATTCCAAAAAAGAATAACATTGTTGAAAATCTTCTTGTATTATCTTCACATCATTTCAATTACCTTCTAATGCAAAAAACAAATAATCAATAAAATGACTGTATAACTTAACTTTGTTATACCAAGATACCATATAAAGAAAAGTATGTTCCCATTGACATAAGAGAAGATTTACAAAGCTTGGAGAAACTGATACTCCCATTGCTATTCCAAATGTCTGTTTAAAAACTTACCAAATATAAAAAAATTCTCTAAAACCAGTTCCGTAAGACAACAAAGTATATAAATCATTAGCAAAATTAGCCACTTGACTTAAAATGATCTAAACATTTTTATGCCTAAATCCAGTACAATAACTGTATATAATGAGACAATATCTTCCATTAACAAAAAATACAATCTGTAAAATTAGACATATCTAATTCATTTAATTTCTTTAAAAAGATCCAAGGAATTCTTAATATCAGAAGTTGTAGACAGTACTAAATGACATAAACTTTATCAAGATATAAGGAAACACATTTTATACCCTTTTGCTGATACAATAAAGGAAGGATAAACAAGATTCTTTATGTACCTTAAGAATCCTCCAAAAAATCCCATTTATGGATGTTTAATCCACAAAAATATGGAAATCAACATCTATTTTACCTTGAATGGATTTTATATCAATACTTTCATTAATACCCTGACAGACATTTGAAGTCTGCTATTTCAAGATGGTTTTCAACATTGTCCCTTTATAATCATCACTAACAGATTCCATGACAAAAACTAAAAACTTTTAAAATGCCCTGCCTACCAAAGAATGTTTATAGAAGATGTTATTTGTGTCATTTTACTAATCCCATGTAAGTGCTCTTTAATGAGCTCAGTAAGCTTCTTTTTAGGTTTACCAATATAAAAACAATACCAGGAAACACTAAAAGCACAATATACAACAAGTGGTGCAGCAATTAAAAAATAAAAATACCTTCTCTGGAAATAATTTTACAAAATAATAATCTGAAAAGTGTTCAAAATATAAAACTGGTGTCTCATAAAAGAATGCATACCACTTACACATATCACATTTACTCATGCCTTTTGATCTTCCCAATAAATTATTTTCTTTACATGAATATCATAGTAATTATTTTTATACAGATATAGTGAGTGTGATGGATATAAATACAGCAGCAGATATGATCTGTGTAGATTTAGCAAAATAATTTGATTTTGTACCCCATTAAACTATTCTGGAAGCTTTGGGGAAATAGAAATGTAATGGGTATGCAGTGAGGTTGATTGAAAACTGGATAAAGGATAGAGCAGCTAGGATATGCACTTGCTGAGTAAGATCAAAGGAAATTCAGGTTAAAAGAGGTGTCACACAATGATCAGTGTTGGGTCTATTTTGGGTCTATTTTTGTTCCATGTTTTCATGGAAAGTTTCTATGTTGTATAAAAATATTGGGATGAGAGATATGTGGATGAAGCTACAATTGCTAGTATAGTTATATCAGTGTGTGATTAAAGAATATTACAGTGTTACTTGGATAAACTGTATATATGAGCCCAGCTTAATCACATAACATTTAATTATGCTAAGAGCAAAATTATGCACCTTGGTAAATTCATTAATAATTACCCATGTGCAATAAAAGGGACAATTACTAGAAATTGTGAGCAATATGAGGACTTGGCAATGCTTACTGAAAGTAACTGAAAATTTTTAGGATATGCAGGCAAAGTGTTAAAAAAATATTATGCTTAAATGAGAACGGTACTCAGAGTTAAATCTTTAAGAGATGAAAAATTAATTAATCCATTATATTATGCCATAATTAGACCGATTTTGGAATATGGAAGCAGGTTTTGTACTTAGTATTAGAAATGAACAAGACTGAAAAGGTTCAAAATGTTATTAAAAAAAGAACACAAGGTTGTAGAAACCTGAATTATCAAGAACGATTGCAAAAACTAAAGTTTTATTCTATGTTGTATAGATTTTATAGAGGGAATTTAATATGGGTATTTAAATGTTTGAGCAATGAATTGGTAGAAAGCACTATGGAAATGTTACTTGTTACTCATGAAAACTTTACTAAGAATAACAACAATATGGTAAAATTAAAATTTGTAAACTCATGTTTGGGCTGCAATTATTTCTATTTTAGTACAGATAAGCTGAAGGAATATACTACCTCATAAATTATATTGGAAAAATAGCTTGGCAAGATTTTAAAGAAATGTTGACTATTTTGGGGCTATTTGGGGGGGGGTGATAGATTTCTTCAGCATTACGTGGAGTAGGGCCTATACTGATCTTATTTAAGGTCATTGCCCTATTATTCACATTGTAACATTGTAATATTGTAAGTATCGAGGAACTTTAGAAGCTTGACAATGTCAGCTTTTAATAATTCACATTCAGTTAAGATAGTAACTGTGGGTGAAATCATTTCCCTTAGGGCATTGTTAAACACCACAAAAGAAGCCACCTCCTCATTGTTTGGCCCAGAAAGTTTGGCTAAAACTATATAACTGAACCATACTCATAAAAAAGTACAAACCATCTTTCTTGCCTATCATGATGAGATTGAAAAGGGGTAACCATTGTAAAGATTTATGCAAACAGAAAATGCCACCCTCCCTTTCAGATGATGTAGTTCAACTGGTATAATGAAAACCTGGCCATTCTTGTTAAGAAATCTTTGCTAAAATCTGTTGTAAAAACTTAAGTATTGTTGAGGCTTTCATGGGGGTTAAAACCCCTTTAACATTCCAGCTAATGCATACAATATCAGAAAAAGGATCAGTCAAAACATTTCTGTCCTTATCAAGCAAAGAGTTTGCAGCTAATCAGTTAGATATCCCACATATATAGCAGTCTTAACTTCTGCATGTCTAATTAGCTGATACAATTACATAATTGTCCAAACATTCTAGATGAGTACACAAATAGATATTATATAATTTACTTTCACCCATTACTGCAGAATACTGAGAAAGTCAGTTTAACAAACACAATCCAAGACCTAGTTTAGGAATCAGCCTGACTAGTAAAAGGCAATAAAAGAAGAAGTCAAAAAATTCCCGCTCATCTATGTGACATTAAATCAAATATATGTCCAACTCATCATTTTCATCAGCAAGGCCAGGTATTTCTGCCCATGACTGCTCTGTCAAAGCAATCTTGTCAGGAGGAATCTCAGGAGTAGAGAAAGCCAAGTTACACTTTCCCCCTTCATCTCCAACATCTACCACAACCTGGAATCTGTTCCTAATCAGTACCTGCCAGTGGAACTAACCAACCTCCCTTTCCTCAGATCTTCTGCATTGCCTGACACTCCCCTTTTCCCTTCTTAGGTAGTGCAGACTTTTTTAGAAATACTGATGGGGTCCTGTCCATCTTCTTGTTAAGCAAAGATGGCAACTGAGGGATATTCTTCACAGGAGCCAGTACTGGTACTTTCTTGGCTTGAATAAAAATATTCCACTCCTTGTAGTGAATTGTGTACTAAATTATTACCTCCTTTTGAAAGGAAGGTGGTTGCTGGAGATCACAGCTGCACCATATAACCCAACTCTTAACATTTACTTAAATAATAGACCATCACCTTCCTGTGATTATACAGTGAGGCATAGTAATCCAGAGTTACTCTCAACAAATATCCATCTACATTTAATTTAGGGTTCATCTCCCCAGTTTTATGAAGGATAGACTCTCATCCATCGAAATCAAACCACTTAAATGTGAAGTGCCTTGGAAATTTGTAATTTGATGTCCAGGATATAATCCAATTGGTGCTCTTGACCAGTAGAACAGACTCACCTGCTAGAATCCCCTGAGTTCTTCTTTGATGAAGAGAATAGGATCTCAACCTTCAACTTTTGACAGCAAATTACTTTGTCTTGCCTTATTCTCTAAATCTTTGATCTTTTCTTAGTCTCCTGAGAATGTGGCTGAAGCTCTTCTATATCCTTGGAGTCGGTTCCTTTTATGGCATGTTGGTCCCCACACTTTGACTGCTGCTGCCTTAACACTACTTCCAGGAGTGGCCTTAGGTCAACTGGTACCCTAGGCAAAAGGGCACTATGGCACCCCCCACCACACCACCCAGTGCCCCCATCCTGGTCTACCTACACAAAATAAATACTGGAAAAGTGGCCGTACTAAAGAGGCGCCATAGGCGGCTGCCTAGTTGGCCTATGTATAAGGCCAGCTATGACCACTTCAATAGAATACAGCTGTGTGTCATGATTAGCCTTGTCTGTTACCATTTGCTTCATATCTGGTCGCACATCTACTGAAGTGCTGATGGCTCTCAGGTCATCTTTTATAAAAGCATTTTCTTCTTCCGTAATGGCACTGGTCCTCCAATTAAGACACACACCAGAAGATGTTATTCTATTTTCATCCACATTTCCTCAAAAATGCTGCAGACATCTAGAATATGAACCATCAAAACAATGAAATTATTACACAACCCAGTAATATTTTAAATGAAACGTTGCAGCAACTACTGCATTCACACCTGCATGGCAAGACAGATGGAGTCAGATTAGCACCTTCATGTCTGTACAAGCTCCGTGTTGTTCATTTTTAGCAGTCAATGTAGTTTCAATGTTTTTGCTGTGGTTGGTGTTATAAAAAAAATGTCTTTGTTCATGTGTCAGTCCCATCACATTCTGTATTTCTGATTCCCTTCTCCTAAGAGAAAACATGTCAAATCATAATCCATTTTTTACTTTACTTTACTTGTATGCTCGTAATTATTAATTATTATAATTAAGCAGCAGTTTATTTTGTTTTTTTGAGGACTGAACTGTCATTTACAGGAAGACTAAGTAAATTCCATGTAGAAGACACTGGAATGAGTCTTTCTCAGGGGTAGATGCATAGGATGAAGCACTAATTTATCTGAATGTATATCTATGCAGCATTACTTATCTATTTATTTACAATGGATAGCATAATGGATAACAGAGTCCTGGTCCTCCAGAAATGTTGCTGTTATTATTGTTATTTCAGAAAGGATAATCAAATATATAAGGGAATAAACATCTGGACCCCTGTGACTGAGCTATAAAATATTTTTTCTTTAATTTCAGGAAACAAAGTAAATTGCAAATATGTTGCATATCAACTGGGGTACAGAGATAATGCTTATTCTTGTACTTCCAGTAATCTGGGCTCTGGAATGAACTCAGTTTGCCCAAAGGGCTGGTCACTGAAATAAGACGAAGTGGCTGTTGGCCTGATTCCATATCCTGGATATACAATTTCCAAATGTCTCATTAGCTAACTTGGTAGATATGGGCATCCTGACACAATGCTCAAAGATGACTATTTAATCCTTAAAGAAACAAACATAGTATGCACATCCACAATTTCACTGGAGGCAAAAATGTTGTATACAAACAAGGTTGTCAAGAACACACACATAGACCAACTTATACTGAGGCACTAAAAAATAATTTCCCAAATCTCAACTATCTCCTAAGCCTATAAACAGCAATGCCTATTCTCAGAAATCTCTAAAGTGCTCATTAAAAGCAACATCAAACGCCACACATACACCTAAACCCAGTGGAGCCCCAACAGCAAAGCCCATAATGTAAGCAAACACATTTCCCAGGACTCTTGTCATAGACTACACTGTACAAAACACAGATGCCCCACTCAACAGACTGAACAGGGAGATCACTTTTAGTTGCTTACCTGGAGTCAGGACCAGCCAGGTTATGCATGCATTCAAGTTAATACCTCACATATACCAGTAACATTCTATCAGAGTCCATGTGTGTTTGTTAATGACTTGAGATGTACATCCCTGGACTATATGAAGAGAGGTATTGTTGAGCTATCTGATTATGTGTCTCAGGCAGGTATATGCCTTACATTGAGCAGTACTCTACCTTCACCTAACCTGATGCCACAGTATGAATAAAAGATGACTGACTTCAATAATTGGCTTAGTTTCTGGTAACTTTCCAGAAGAGATTCAGTATCTGTCAGCATGTGAGGACACTGTTAACAAACCATGTTGCTTTTCAAAGGATAGTCTGCAGCTGTCTCCCTTAGGCTTCCAAATATTGGCTAAATTTTATCCACCCCTTAGAGCCTTTTTTAGTCATTACCAAACTGACAAACCTGACAATATAGCAAATAAAACCTAAAGAAACCTAAATGTGTTACTGCTCGATGGTAGGAACCTAAACAAGAAAGTCCATTCCCTACAAGCTCTCCTCACTCACTCTGGAGAATATAGGTATCTGTGCTGTCACTGAGACATGGTTGAAGTCTGCAGAATGTACTCAGCAGTGTAAGGTTTCAATGCCTTCCACACAGTTATACCATCACTGCATAGACAGGGACAAAAGGTGGAGTGTCAGTCTATATTAACAATAATAATAATAACACTAAGCCGGTTAAACAGGATGATGCCTTGGAATTTATCCAAGTGCAAACCACCATAAACAAAGTCCCATACAATATCCTAACAAGCTATAGGTCACCTTCTATGTCCCTACAATACATAGCATGTCCTTACATTACTAGAGACACTCACCATTAAACAAAATACCCTACTCATGGGAGACTTTAACTACCTCTCTTTAAACTTTGAAACATAAACTGCCTTATACTTGTAGGCACAACGATTCCTGGAATTTATTAACACAAATACCCTTGATCAGATAGTACACACACCCACCAGAGGTTCAAACATACTTGTCCTGGTACTCTCCTTGCTGGTGAGATCAGACCACAAAACTGTCTCCTTCAAAATAAAAATTAACTCAGTAACCCCAGCAAGCCATGTAACAAGTAGGAATAATCCCAAAGCAAACTACATCCTATTAAGCGATAGTTTGTCAAGTTTCAGTGGCCCTCCCAACCCCAAGTTCACAGCAACTTATACAGAATTCCTCAAAGAGACCCTGTATAACCATGTCAATAGATGTATAGAGGCTGCTGTACATACTAGAAGCAAGCCCAAAAGAAACTCTAAAAACAAACCACACAATAGGTTATACAGCAAAAGGAAAAAAGCTATGGCTAAAATCAGGATGAGTAACTCCCACAATAATAATATCTGATTAAACTAAATAAGAAACTAACAGGACTAGTTAAGATCAACAAGGCCAAGCACGAGGTCAAAATGCCCTCACAGGTTAAAGACAACCACAAGGCTTTCTACAGCTATGTCTGAAACCTCAAAGGCAACACATATCAGCAATCTTGCTGGCTAACAAATTCAGCTCAAACTTCAACCCCAACTCCCCCATGCCTCCTTCCATGAAATGCCTACTAGTATTATCCCCCCAACTATTAACAAGGTGCAGGTCATGACAGCACTCACTAAGGCCAAAAATACAGCCTCAGTGGGCCCAGACAATATCCCAGGATGCATCTTAAATAACTTGAAGCATGACTTATCAGGACCACTTGAGTCACTTTTCAACTATAGCCTCAAAACAGGGTTTGGACCATGAGAATGGAAGACTGAAATTGTTATCCAACTTCACAAGGGTAGTCCATTAACCAACCCCAGAAACTACAAACCTATTAGACTGACTAGTCTAATATGCAAAGCCATAGAATTAATTATTGTGGACATGATCAACAAAGACATAGGCAACACTGGACCTAACCCAGTTTGGCTTTGTCAAGGAAAGGTCATGCCTACTAAACAAGGGGGAGAAGGTCACCGAGGAAATGGATGAGGGGAAAATAGTATATACCACCAACCCGGACTTGGCTAAGGTGGTTGATACAATACCCACTCAGAAATAGTTGACAAATGCAACAAATTGGACCTAACCCCCTACATAACTCACTGGATTGCTAGCTGGCTCACAGACAGGACCCAGCAAGTCAGGATTGGTTCGACCACCCACACTAAGAAACTGTTCAGCAGAGGGGTACCTTAGGGCTTCATGTTAGGACCACTCCTATTTGACATCTATTTCTTGTAGGTAAAGGCTCAGGGCCTTTTGGTGATCAAGTTCACAAATGATTGCAAATTGGGTGCTATCATAATATCACCCCATGCCACAAACATCTTACAAAATGGTCTAATATAGACAAATGACCAGTGTCAAAGTCATGGATTAAAACTCAATGTTAAGAAATGCATTATAGTGTAGTTTAGGAAATCTGCCATGTAGGCTAATAACTCCGTTGATAAGACACCCATAAGAGTGGACCCAGTAGTCAGGAATTTGGGAACATATACAAACAATAATCTGACCTTTGACCAACGTGTGGCCAAGGTAGTAAGAAAATCATTCTATGTTGTACAACATATTTGTAAGAGCATGGCATCCAGGCCCAAAGAAGTCAAAGTGCTACTTTATTTGACCCTTATCGGACTGCAAATAATATGCCTTCAGCATGTCTCTGACAAGACAGTTGGAATGGCCACAAAGGATCTTTACCAGGAGAATCCAGGGTATAAATACATTGTCCTATAAGAATTGCCTGAAAGCCCTATCTCTATACTCAGTCTCCTACAGGTTATTGAGAGGAGATCTATGCCAGGTATACAAGGCATCCTCAGATCTACCTCTGATGGACTTTTTGCACATCCACAAAATGAACAGTATCAGAACCAATACATCCAATGATTTCAGTTTTGCTTGTGACATAAATACAACATGTTGGCAAGACAGCTATGTGTCTCAGAGGATCCCCATATGCTGGAACAGGCTCCTCAGCCATGTGAATCACAGTCCATACCTAGCCCTATTTAAGCATAACCTTGACCAATGGATGGGACATTGGAAATTCACCCTGGGTCTGGTCCCCATGTCTCTGCTAGACAGAGCCAGACAGCAATGCCCAAACTAGAATATCCCCTTACACACACATATAACCTTCAGATACTTCCTAATGTACCCCATCCTAATAAGTGCCCATTATGCATAAGGAAACAAATCAGATGGGTTGCATGGCTAGGCTTATAAAGGCTGCAGTGGTCATTACCCAGTATATATGAACCTATGGAGAGAGGGCATGGGAGCTTGAGCTTTTCAACTGACCTCCAGTGGAAACTAGAAGCTTGGCTTATCCATAAAGTGGGGGTGGTGGAATGACAGATGATGAACCAATTGCATAGGTGGTTTTGAAAAATTATTATAGTGTCAATGAACAAGACTCCACTTGGTTACAAAAGCTGATGGGATTAGACACAAGAATAAATACCTCTAAAGCTAGCTACTAAACAGAGTCTGGAGTCTTTGGCTTTTAGTGCAAGCAGTCAAAACATCCAACAGCCAGAGGAGTTGTTGGACTTGCCCACTGAGTTATTATGAGATGAAGGTCAAAGAGTACAATAGCAGCTGTGCCATGCAGTCCAGAGTCACTTCTTTAGAAAAGAAATAGCTACATGTTAGTGTGCTCCAGTATCTGTGAGACACTCAACAGGCGCCACACACATCTCAGCAGTGTGCCATCTGCAGCACATGGATGATACACTCAGCAAGGAAACAGCCTAGAAAGGTCACCCATACCTGTACACCATGATAGGATTTCCATATTAGAAGCTATGGGATGTATGTCATCCTTGACTAGAATAATTGGCATGTATAGCCATGCCATTCTATCTGCCCACAGAAGACAGGGGTAATACTGAATTATTGGAGTCAGAGAAAGCAACTTGGTGAGGTATCCCAGAGTGATCCATGAGGAGGGTTGGTGGCCACATATGTGAGAGTAACCATGACCGTGTGTTTTGTCTTTGTGGTCAGAACTGATAGTTGTTTTGACTTAGTAATGGTCTATGTCACTGGATATGCCCAGCCTTTGGCTGGTCACTTCACATCTGGACCCTTCCATAGCCATGGAGAGTAGAAACAACAGAGGCCAACCAAAGGATGTTTATCATCTGCCACATGGCCTCCCCAATGCATCCTAAGTTAGTCACCACTAACAGGAGCAGCACTGTCTGCTGTCTGTCCCTTTGCTCACTGCAAGTATGCAGGTGCTAGATGTCATTTTGCAGCTGATACAGGTGTTGCACATCATCCCACAAGCCATGCATCATACTCACTACCTCCATAATAATATAGCAGCCCATATGACTGACATATACATGAACTCATCAATGTAAAGAGTTGCACCCATGCCACAGACCAGCACTCCTCTACCCTTTGGGATAAACATGTATGTCATGGGTAGTACAACTCACAGAGGCCTAAGAACTCCTGTGTAGCCAGAGTGGGATTCATGGTTAAAGAACATCCACCAAACACTTGTGAAGCTGGGGTTTCATCCTGTACCTGCTTAGGTCCCTCATAAATGCATGTTGTGTATGAGACTAAATTATTAATGCTACTGACAGTGCCACTGTGTCATCAGCACTTGCTATGTGCACATTGCCATCATCATCATCAGCCACAGACAAGCTGCTGATATTAAGCTGTGTTGCTCCATTGCACTGAAATCTCAACCAGTAAAACCAGTGATAGCAGAAATGAAATATAATTGTGACAGCATGTAATACATTGACCCCCCCCCCCCGCCCAAGCAGCAGGCATAACTGACATATGGCAGAAGTTATGAATGCCATATAGATGCCCAAATCCCCCAATGTGCAGGGTGGTGCAGTTGCAACCTAGAGGTAACTGTAGGATAGATCCGAAGAAGCCTTGAGCTGAATAAAATGTTCATCACATACACTGAACTGTAGTATATTTTGGTTTTTTTTTGTTTGTTTGTTTATTTATTAACCAGGTAAGCCCACCAAGCATAAGTGTTCCATTTCACGGGTAGCGCATGAGCATTGTCAAGTTAACTGTTTTAGTCACACAGTTGGCAAGCAGAGGTAGAAGGAATAAAACACTGTAGCCTGGACTACAGGGATCAGCTTGTTAACAGCTTAATCTTAACTCTCTGTGCTAACCTGATGCATCGGCTATTGATACTCATGCACTTATCACCAGTGTATCACACACATTCAGGTCATCAGCAGGTATGAAGGTCTGCTTTTTGCTCCAAATAGGGGCAACAGGAAATTCTTTAGCTTTGCATACTTCTTCTGCATTGATGATCCACCTCCTGTGGTGGACATGCCCCTGGTAATCTCCAGTGCCTTGTTCTTAGCATGGAATATCATACTGGTTACCTTTCAATAAACATGATGTAGACTTCTACTAGCACTGATGTCCATACCTACTCTCAAAAATTCTTGTCTGCTTTATCTTTGGATATGATGAGTGCACCATTTGTGTATGGAGGGCCTGCAGTAACATCTCTGTCTCCTGGATGGTGTACTTTTCCAGTTGTTACTTCTCTTGTGGGCACATGCCTAATCATGTACAACTGTGGCGTACACGTTTCTCGGCTGACTGTGCATGTCCTGCCCTCTGTGTATGTTGACACTGGTCTGGCCCCACCCACAGCCAGGTAAAAGAGTGTGATGTCACTGAGGTGTGGCCAAATGCCCATATGTAGCTGTTCTAATATGCCCATGTTGCTGTTTCCCTTCATGGTCTTCAGTACATTGGAGGGTTACATTTCCAGATGTCCTGTTTTTCTTCAGTATACCTATATGACCTATTTCAAAATTCAGTGTTCTAATACAGTAAAGTCCTAATTTAATAGTTGTACAGACTACCACAGCCTCTTTGAAAATGATGATGCACTTTTTAACACATTAATTCATGGCTCATATCATAGCAGTTATGATAATGTGGGAATTTATCACAGTTGTCCAGCTCACCACATTACAGCACTTCACTATCAGCACAGACAGCCCTATCCTGTTTATCCCAATGATGTGCATTATATGCGTGTGCATAGCACCTATGAAGCTCATAACATTGCAAGTCTATGCTACATATTCATTTTGTAATGCTCCACTGCTGCACTGTGATCCACATCACATGATATCTGAATTCATGTCTGTCTGTGCACATGGGGCTACCTTTTTGCTCCTCAAGTGGACCAGTCTGATTGACTGTGGCTGCTTCAGGCGCTGGGAACAGCAGGCTTCCTGCACAATGTACAAGGGAGAAAAATATTTATTTTCTCTTCCTCCACAAAGACTTAAGGGAGCACCTGGTGGGTCACTATCATGACCTGTTATACCAGGTTAATGCCTGGCACAAGCATGCTAGGATGGTAAATGATGCCATTGGCATTATGTATTCTGGTGATTAGTGCAGGCATCACAATAACAACCTGTGGTGATGTGACCCTAGCCTGTTTTGCCAGTGGGAAGCAGAGATTAGGGATAGACAGCCAGAGTTTGACAGCAAGTATATTTTTTCTTGTGTTTTTTTTCATGACTTATCCAAGTAAGGCATTGTGCTAAGTTCTTCCTACTGTGTCTTACAGTGGCAATGAAGTGGAAGGATTACAAGGAAGGATGCTCCTGGAGGAAGGACCTCCTCTCCCAGCGGTCAGTTGCATATATCCTGTGTATTACTGTACTGTACTGCTTCTACAATATATCGAACATATGTGCCTTTTAATGTCTTCTTTTTGCTTTCCCTTCATTCTGCAGGCAAAGTGGTGAGAACTACTGTCAATCACCTCAGCCTATGCCAAGCAAAGCATCTGGTGTTGGAAAACCAGTGGGCACCAGGGGGTCTATGACATTTCGTTGCATGGCTATTGAATACCCATTAATCGAATACCTATTTATCAAAGCCACTCTTCAACGAATGGTGGATTTTTACTAGGGCACACAAGTGGTTGGTCAACTGAGCAACCACAAAAAAGAAAAGAAAATTTAAAACCTGCCAAGGTGGAAGGCTACACCTTCACACCCCCCAACTAAATATACCAACTCTGAGATCGCACTACAGTGGGGAAAAGGGCAAATTCTAGATGGTGGCCAACCACTGCTTTTCTCTAGTTAAAATCCACAGTTCACCGAAGAGTAGCTTCAATAAGTTGGTATTCAATGAATTTGTACAATGGCAGACTTGTATCTACTAGGTAGAGGTACAATTTCCACATCCTTTCCTTTTGGAAAACCAGGGGATGCATTCTCCCATTAAAGTGCAGGTACTCTGACATATGCTCCAGCAATTTCCTGATTTGTCTCTTAAGGAGGAATTAATTGATGGATTTACCCGCTGTTTTTCTATTAAATTGAGGGTGGTGGAGGATGAACTAGTCTGTAGGAATTTGCAATCAGTGCAGGGGAAGGAAGATATCTTAGAGGGTTTGTTGGAAAAGGAATAGAAGGCAGATAGGTTTCTGGGCCCTTTTGACAGTGCCCCCCCCCCCTTGACAGTTTTAAGGTCTCACCATTGAGTCTTGTTCCTAAGAAGTCAGCCTGGGAATTCTGTATGATTCACTGTTTGTCTTACCCTGAAGGGAGCTTCGTTAACAATTTTATTTTAGTGGAGGACACCAAGGTTATTAATGAGTCTATGGATGATGCCATGAAGATGATTCGGGGGTTTAAGGATCAGTGGTTGGTGAAGGTAGACATTGAATCTGAGTTTCAACATTTGCCGGTACAAAAGGAAGTTAGGTGTGGTGGTTGGGAACAGGTTTTATTTTAATAAGACTATGCCAATGAAGATGCTCGGTAGCCTGCACTACATTTGAGAGGTTTAGCACTGTACTTCAATGGGTTTGGCAGCAATGGGTGGGAATTCAGAGAGCAGTGCATTACCTAGATGATTTCTTGATAGTAAGTGATGGGATTGAAGGAGTACAGGAAGGTATGAATGAATTTTTGGGTATGTGTGAGGAGCTGGCAGTTCCTATGGCTAGGCAGAAGTTGGAAGGCCCAGCTAAGGCATTGGATTTTTTGGGTTTGCTAGTGGATATGGAGAGAGGATTGTTTTGTTTACTGGCAGACAAGATAGTAAATTTGAAATAAAAGATTGTATGGTTGGTGTGTAAGGACAAAGTGTAGATTAGGGATGTTATGGAGCTTTTAGAGCTTCTGAATTTTGCATATCAGGCAGTTCATCCAGGGCATACTTTTTGAAGGACAGTGTCCTTTTTGTTGAAAGGGGGAAACATAAAACATCATTGGGTAAAGATTGGTAAGCTAGTGCGGGCAGATTTAGCACTCTGGGTGTCATTCTTTCAGCAGTTTAATGGTGTTTCTTTATGGCAGACAGATTGGGTTGATCATGGGGAACTGAAGTGGTTTACAGCTGCAGTGGTAAGTATTGGAATAGGTGTGTTTCTGGAGTGGTCTGCACCTGTTAGCCGGCGATTGGAAGGAGCAGTGGAAGAAGGATGTTGCCTGTTTGGAGTTGAATAAAATGATACACGGATGCACATATGTCACTGTAAACACACACAGCAGTTTATTTTATAAAACAAATAAGCACTATCATCTTGACTATTATAAAAGACTTCATCAGATACTGCAAGGTAACAAAGACAGGAAATTTAAAAGCTAGTGAGCAGTCACATGACTTCCTAAAGTTCATTTCTTAAAGTGAAGCCGTAATATTACGTTAAAAAGATTCATAAAAAATCAGCATAACAATTCCAAGCTAAATAAACACTCAAAATTCAAGAATAAAATCATGTAATGAAAAAGTAATAAAACCTTTTTTAAATTATAGTTTCATCGCCTGTACGCTTTTAGTTTGAATAGACAGGCAATAGATGAAAGTTCATTGAGCCCTGGGGCATTAAGCCTTAACTGCCAATACAACTCTTTCCTTTCTAATAGCAGACCCCATGGTCCCCCCTTGGGTTCACATCTAGCAACACAAATTTAAACTCATGACCTGGACAGTCGATAATATGTTTAGATAAGGCATTTTTGTTACTCTTCTTCCATCTCATAAAGGTGTTCATAAATTCTTTCTTTTAACATACATTCAGTTTTACCAATATAGAATCCACAATACCTCTGGCACAGAGCCAGGTAAACAACACCTTTTGTTAAATAGCTATGGCTTTCTTTCATTTTGATTCATTGGGTTACTATGACATGATGACAGCAAAGTGTATTTTTGTAGTTATTACAGCTCCCTCCTTGATATATTCCATAAATAATGTCATCTCTCTCTTTCCTTTTCTGAAATTCAATAATATTTTTAAAAGTTAAGCCTTTTCTGTATATGATAAATGGCCTATTGCCTAATTTTTATCTAATGGACAAACTATTATTCATTATGGACCAATTTTTATTTAAAACCTACTTAATTTACTCATGGTCCAAAGAAAAAGTAGTAATGAAACTGCATTTATAATCAGGCTTAGGCCCAGCCTGCAAGGGCCCAGAAGGCTTGCAGGTAATAGTCATAGGTTGTGTGTTAGCTCTATCTTTCATTAAGATGGGAATGTAGAAGTGATCTTTCCTTTTATTAATAACTTTGTACAGAGAATTGTCAATAAAGGCTTCAGGGTACTCTCTTTTTGAAAAACATAGTCTTACATTTTTCACATTCTTCTATGAAGTCATTAAAGAAGGTTACTAACCATATTGCACACACAAATTACTCCTTTATTACTGCCTTCTTTTGCTTGGCGGGGTATGAACTAGTGAAGTGTAAAACATAATTAGAATAGGTGGGCTTCCTGTATATTCTAGAAATTATTTTTCTGTTGGTATTATCTTTTATCAGCATGATGACTAGATAAGAAATACTATTCTCTCCTATATCATGAGTGAATTTTAAAAAGTCTGTAGTGCTATTAACTTAATCCAGGAAAGCAAGAATCTTATTAATGTCATCCTTCCATGCTACAAAGATGTCATCCAGGTATGACGTATAGATGTACCATGGATTTTGGAATTCACTATTAAGGACGTACCTCGTTTCCCACTCTACTATGACTGCATTAGCGTATAAAGACCCACAAGCAGATACCCATAGCCACACCTTTTTTGAACAAAATATTGATTTTCAAACTAGATGTAATTATTATACAAGAGTAAGTCAGGCAGTGTAGTAAATAAATTAATTATATCTTGGGACAAGTCAGCACTGTTACTAAGAAAATCCATAACCTATTGTACCTCTGTGGTGTGCAGGATAACTGTAAACAAGTCCTTAACGTCAGTAGTTAAAAAAATAAGAGCATCATCAAAAATCAAGTTGTTACATTTTTTGAGAAAGTCCCAAGAATCTTTACACAAATGTGCAACCTTCGGCATTGCTTCTTTTAGATGGTAGTCCAGGGGAACTAATGGAACATCTCCCATCCACATTGGGTTGCATTGGTGGATTTTGTCTGTCTTTATATATTTTAGGTACCCCAAAATATAGTTGGTACCATAGAGTCTTTCATATTCAGGTAGTTAAATTCATCAAGATTAATTTGTTCTTGCATCAACATGTCATGCACCACCATGTGAATATTTCTATATACAATATTTAGTTCATTTTTGAGACTTGGCTGTAAGTATCCTCAAACAAGATGTACATTCTATCCATATAGTCCATATTTTCCATAACAACAAGCCCCTCCCATCTAGTTTCATGATTCTTATTTCAGAAGTTCTCAAAAAATTCAATAAACCTGTATCCCCTTCGGTTAAATTGGAACCTTCTACCCCATATGATTGACTTAAAGGTAGATCTCAAGTCCAGTTCTCACACTTTTTCAATTAGTTGTAAAATAGGATGCAGGGGTGGGTTAAAAATATTCAGCAATTTCAAACTTTGTGTCACTGGGCCACTATGCTCATACAGGATACTCAAATAAAGTTTCCTTACATACATTTTTAAATCAGTAATAGTTTGAGCAATAGTGGCCCTTTTGCCCTTAACAAAGGTTAAACCTTTAGAAAACATGCCAGCATGTCTGTTATTGATGTTATAGGAACTAAACTTAAATACATTAAAGTCACCTGTTTTGTTGGTCATCACTTGATATAGTTGCCTGGTATTGAAATCAATTGTTTCATTGATCAGTGTTTCTGTGATTTCTTCCTCTGCGCTGTTTTCTGCCATTCCCCAGGATACTGTAGTGTGTAGGTCTGACCGAACACTGTCCTCTTGTCTCTTGTTACTTCCCTTTCGAACATTCGTATCACAGCAGGGGTGAAAACTCTAATGGGTATTCGCCCAGGTTTTCTTCTCTCCAGTGTGGTCCATTACCAATATGTGCCATGTCTTGTACTGGTTCATTTTGTTGGTAATTACTTTCTGTGAGTTTCTTAGGCCATTCTTGTGACTTGAGTGGTTTGGGGTAGGCCTTATGGTCCATATAATCCACTCTGTCCATTTCTATTTTTTTTATATTCCTTTCCTTCAGTCTTTCAATTTGGACATCAGTGGAATGAAAACTGCAAGAATGCTTAGTTTTATACTGGTCATATGAACAATCTTCAGTGATGGACTTGTCAAGCAAACTAATTTCATTGCTCAAAGCATTAATTTGTTTGGCATAATGCTTGATCAAGAGCTCCATGAACTCACACCCATGCCTATCAAATTGTTGGAGCAGTTGTTGATGCAGCGATGAATTGTTAGCAAGACCAGTGGGGTATTTCCATATCCTAAGTCCCTTAGGGACCCTATTAGTTTTAAAAGATTCCAAAAGATAACTGTTCTTCAGCTGTGACTTATGTATTTTAAAAAGGTTATATTTGAAATCCTCTAGACACTTAGTGAGACTACCAATATCCCTTTGGGCATCATGGCTAAAATCTAACTTTTTTGTAGGCATTTTTTTACCCTCAGGACTGTATGCCCAAGAAAAATGTGATACATTACCTATGCCATTAACAGGAACATGATTATCCGTAGGAGCCGATACTTCCTTATTAATAGCAGTGTTGTAAACAGGATAAAGTCCAATGGGTGCTCTGTCATTACTGCTTTTTACATCTGACCAGTTGTCTTTCTCTGATGACCTTTTAGATTATAATTGGCTCAGAAAATGTTAACTGCCTTTCAAATGGAAAATGCAAGTTGTTTCAGATTAAAAAGCTTTCTGCAAATGGTTGTTCAAAAGAGAAAACTAAATGATATTACACTGCACTCTCCTTTTCAGCAAAAGTGAAGTGTGTGAAGAGACTGATGTGTAAAATAGTGTGCATCTGCATTTACTACCACTAAAAACCTGTTTTACACTTAACTAAACTGTGCCTCAGGACTCTGTGCACAATTGCAGATCCTGCATCATGAATATTCTGGCTATGCCAGAGGATGTATTTACTTTGACTCTGGCATGCTAATTAGTATCTTCCTTTTTGGACATGCAATTGTGGAATCAGGACTGGCATCTATTAAATCCAAATGAAAGACAGAGGAAATCCTGTCTGAGAGGGATTCTCCATTAATTGAAGCAGGTAATGATTACAGAAGGTATTAAAAGATAGTGTAGCTAGTGTTTTGACTGCTGAAGCATGGTCTTGAAAAAAATCTCAGCTTCTTCTGCCCAAAAAAATCACTGAAATTACATTTTATCCTGAAAAGCCAGAAACAGTAAAGAACAGTATATATTTCGAACAGAAGCAGGTTTCCTTTAGTTTGGTTCACTAAAGAAATTCTGACTGAACTGTCATTGAGTCACAAAACACCAGTTACTGTCCATTGGAATAAATGTATTATGATCTACAGTCAAGAATGCTAAAATTCCTTAAACATTATTTGTAGCAGGGATTAAGCCCATCTGTAGCCCATGTACAGGGATAGTGCCTCCCGTACGCCAATATTTTTATATACTAACTTTTAGGTTGTACACAGGAAAAAGAGAACTTTCTAAGACGGTGTAATTTTGATGTTCCCTGCACAAACCCTGGAGCTGCATATTAATAATCAGCATTTAGAGTGCTGCTCCCTCGTGTACTGATCTCAATCTGGTACTTTTTCACTCTCTGTCTGAGATATGTTTTTCTGACCATCTGTTGTTACTCTTGAATACATTATTTCAATTTCTTGTGCAGTTATTACAGTGTTTACATTTATTTGGAAATACATACTTTAACTTATATATTTCAAATAAATAATTGTATTACTCAACCCTGAATGCTTATGGCTGATGGTTTATTTATTAGTTAATATATGTATTTTATACCAAACTTCAAGACATCCACCCTTGGAATGGTGACTGATTTGATCCAATTGCTACCATTTGCATATTTTAAGGCTAAACAGTAAGATATGTCCTTGCTTTGTTAGTTATGACTGATTGGACACAGCATACATTAAAGCCTGGGAAGGAGGGAGTTGGCATTGGGGAATGTGTAATGTGTTTGTGTGTGTGTGTGTGTGTGTGTGTGTGTGTGTGTGTGTGTGTGTGTGTGTGTGTGTGTGTGTGTGTGTGTGTGTGTGTGTGCGTGTGTTTGTGTGTGTTTATGGGTGAATGGGAGCTTGTGTATGTGAGTGTGATCGTGTGTGTGTGTGTGTGTGTGTGTGTGTGTGTGTGTGTGTGTGTGTGTGTGCGTGGAGGGTGGACTGCTAACTGATACTGTGCACAATGATGCAGATTATATCAAGCAGCCTTGTCAGTTAGGGCATAACAAAAATCCCTGGTATACTAGTATGAACTATACAATTCTGCCAAGTTTTCCCACTCTCTGTTCTCCCTTGCCTCTTTAAAAACCACTGATAGCCAAAACAGTCCCAGTCCCACCAAGTAGCCAATGGTCAGCTGGAAAGCTACTCAAAGGAGAAAAAAAGACAATGTAATCAGCCATTCAGCTATAATGAAGAAGACCTGAAATGTTTCATATAATTCCTGCAAAACACATAAGAACAAAAATGTTCAAGAATGTAAACACACTCTTTTTATACTACCTTTAAATTATTTGTAATGTATACATTTTCCTACTTTTAATCATTTATATAAGCTGTAAACCTAAACAGATTTTAGTACACCCATATAAATGGCACATATAACAAGATATTGAACTTGAGATCTCAATCTGACCTTTATCTATTTGATCCCATCTGTAGTAGTATTTTTCCTTTACATTTTATTGACTTTTTAGAAACAGAAACAAGTCACTAACATAAAACAAATAACTATTTACACGTGTCTGCATCAATTATTTTATGTGTGTGTGTGTGTGTGTGTGTGTGTGTGTGTGTGGGTATGCATGTGTGTGTGTGGGTATGCATGTGTGTGTGTGTGTGTGTGTGTGTGTGTGTGTGTGTGTGTGTATGTGTCTATCAAAAACTAGAATTTTTCTATTGACAAATTCAATTTAATCTATAATTATATTGCGTAGTTATTTTGTTTGCTGTTATTTTAATGGTAAACATTTTGTTTTGAAACACAACTGTGGCAATATTTATGAATTCTATAAATGGAGTAACATATTTTTTCTAGTTCTTTGTAGTCATCCAGTTGTAGAAGTCATGAATGAAACTCATCTGCTTTCCGCACCCACAGGATGGAAGTGTAATCACAGGCCCAGGCCAGATTTAAGCCCTATGCAGTTTAAGGTTTTCTTAATCAAAATTTACCTCAGCCTGAAAAAAAAACAGTCATCCAAAACATCATGTCTTGGGAATATGGAGGTAAAGTACAGATACAAAACAACATGTCTTGGGAATATGGGGGTAAAGCATTGATCCAGAACAGCAAGTCTTGGGAATATGGGGGTAAAGTACAGTGCCCAAAGGAAACCAATACACTTAGTTGTATAATATACAGATTCCTTATGTATTAGTAACTGGAGGCCATCGCTGAAGTATGGACCCCTGGTCTGAGACATAGGAACACTGATCTTTGTATAACTGTATCACCAAGCAATAATGCTTTTACCCACCTTCAAAATCTGTGCCACCTCAGAGTGTAAGCCTTCCTAAAGCCTTTTTTTCATTGTATGTTAAATAAAATATATGTTTGCCTTGTTTGACTAATAGGTAAAATAACAGCTGAAAGACTTCAGTGCTTGCATAGCATCAAGAGAAAGCATTTTATTCACCAGTGTAGCAGCTAGATTTCTGAGATTGTCACATTTGTTTGACTGATACTGATATGAACATACTTTTTCTTTATATTTTCTAGGCAACAGTGTTAATAGTGTGTCACCTTTAACCTCATACAATATAAAACATAAAAGTGTTTCATTAGAATTTTGTAATCATAGTGCCATGTTCTCTTATCAGTCCTTGTAGCCCAAACATACATGGAAGCTACAGAATGTGCAAGATACCTACAACTAATACCCTTGTGCCACCAGTGCTCATCGCTTTTCCAGTTCATCTTATACTTGGTACATCATTTTTTCCAAGTCTTCTTTGTTATGCACCATCTTGCTGACCTGTTTTCTTTGCTCACTGGTATTAAACCAGCCCATATAAAATATCTATTATATGTCACTGGGTTGTACTTTTGATCAGATATTCCCAAAGATAGTTTCTATCAGTACCAGCTGGAAATAAAAAGCTATACTGTGCAACTAAGTAGAAGGGATGGGCATCTGTCTTTCATCCTTTCAGCCTGAGACTTTATTGCTTTTCTCTCTTTCTCTGCATCTATCAATTTCTCTTCCACTCTCCCCTTCTCTTTCTTTATGGATATGCAGTATGTGCATCAAGTCATTACACAGAGACATATATTAGGGCTAGCCTCTGCAAAGGTCATATGCAACTTTCAGAAGACATTGCTGGCAGCCATTTCTTCTGCTTTAGGGAAATGAATACATTCTCTTTTGATCTTTTCCCCTCATTTTTCTTAGATAGTTTCAGAAATCTCAGATTACAGTATATGTACCCAATTGCTGTACTTAACATAAAGGCATCACATATGGAATTATCATGTTTTTCAATTTCAGAGCTCTGAAAACCCAGACCACTGAAATGTTTTGATGACTATTTTCCAGTCTGATTTTGTTGGACTGCTAAAAGATGATAAACTAGATTTAGAATGAAATAATGTTCTGAGTATATGCACCTGCAGTTGCAGCAAACTTGTAATGTTCTGAAAGCTGGGTATGGGAGGCTAATTGTTTCTGGATTTAATAGCTGTTAATTTCATGAAATTGGACTTTCAATTTAGCCCTTGATATGCATCCTCATCTTAATGAGGCATGCATGCTGTGTTTCTGTACTGCTACCAGAATTCTTAATAATTGCCTTAAGAATTCATTTTGTTTTGTTTTTCAGGATGAAGAATTTCACAGTTACTTCAGTCTACTTAAGTCCTCAAAACTGATGCTTATATTATACTAAAGTTTCAATACACATCTTGGTGCATTCTAGACAAAGTGCATTGATGTCTGTAATTTATTTTTTAACCATTTACACGTTAGTTTCCAAAGACTGCTTCAGAATCACAGAAAGTGGATCTTTTCTGGCCATTTAATGGAATGCCATTGTTTAGGCATTTAAATAGTTTTTAGCTGCTCTACTTTGATAGGAATGTGCCAACTCTCTGAAAAGAATTATTTCAAGAGCCAATAGTATGAAACAGTTACTCTGAAACCACTTTCAATAAAATGTGACTTTGCCCCTGCTCCACTGCTGTGCAGCATACAGTTAGTATGTAAAAGATGGGGATCTGGTGGTGTACCCCCATATGGGAGGGTTGGGCTTGCTCCCTGCAAAAAATGTTTTTGCTTACTGTAAGTGTTTTTCAGTGCCACTACTTCAAATTATTTGCACTCTAAGAAACTGCATTCAGAGTTATTAATCCACTTTAACTTCTGACAATGCAATATATATATTTCCTTTGTTGTTTTTTTTTTTTTTCACTAGACAGGTCTGTATAGTCAATGGCCCAATGCAGAACGGTTACCACAAGGTGTACATGATGTGTATGCTTAGTAGTAATCATTTCTGATTCAGAGACAGCCCTACCATCGTGCTGCAATATGAAGCCTTACAGCACAACAGTGCACTGTCTTTGAGTTTTGCTAAATCCTAATGAGGCATTTGAGGAGCCCAGAACTGCCTGCAGTAAGCCATTTATGCTATCAAGCAATTTAGAGAATCGCTTCTCTGTAAAAGTAAATACTGCTCCTCCCATGCCTGTGTTAATAAATATGACCAGAGGCTCATATTCATCCATCGCTGTAGAGTTAAGTGCAATGTTGTTTAGCAGACTACTATTGTTGGGGGGTGTCTGTGTGGATGTATGTGTGAGACTGTATTTGTGAGTGTTTGTCTGCCTAGAAGGTCATAATATGTGGGTTATGTACGGGATAGGGTAGTGTGTGTGTGTGTGTGTGTGTGTGTGTGTGTGTGTGTGCGTGTGTGTGTATGTGTGTGTGTTTGTGTGTGTTTATGGGTGAATGGGAGTATGTGTATGTGAGTGTGATCGGGTGTGTGTGTGCGTGTGTGTGTGCGCGTGTGTGCGTGTGCGTGTGTGTGTGTGTGTGTGTGTGTGTGTGTGTGTGTGTGTGTGTGTGTGTTTGTGTGTGTTTATGGGTGAATGGGAGCATGTGTATGTGAGTGTGATCGGGTGTGTGTGTGCGTGAGTGTGTGTATGTAGGTGGGTGGCTGCATGTGTGTGTGTATATGCATAAATGTGTGAATGCTTGTTACATGTCTGTGTTTGGAATGGGGGGCTGTCATACCTCCACACTCCCCTAGACTAACAAGGAAATTCTACAACATTGGAGAGACCACTAGACAACAGGTTGGACTCTAAATACATGGGTTGGGGAACCACTAAATCAGGGATACATCTTTAACAACATGCTTCAATGGCATTTAAGAAAGACATGTGACAGGGGCAACACTTGCTACCAGATATAACTCTTCACTATCATGCCTTAACAGTACTTAAACAATATATGAGTGGGGGGAAAACTATTCACCAAGAATATCTCTTACCTATTGTGCCTTAGTGACAATTTACTAAGATGTGAGCAAGGAGGGAAACATTAGTCACCAAGGATAATTCATTAGTATTGTGCCTTAACAGCTCTTAAAGCAGATGTGAGGGGGGGACTAAACACCAGAGATCACTCTGTGCTTTAAGGGCATTTAACAAAGATGTGGGTTGGGGAAGTAACAGTAGACACTAGGGATAATTCTTAGAACATGCCTTACAGGCACTTAACTAAGACATGGGTTGGGGAAACACTGGACACCAAACATAACCCTATAACAATGTGCCTGAAGGACGTGCATTAAAAAACAAGAAAGACAGTCACCCGGATTTACTAAACTTCCATGCAGAACTAGCTTAGTCCTGCACGGAAGTGACCAATTAGGAGCAGGATGGCAGCGTGCCATGCATATTAATAAGGCATGCTGCCCGAGCTCTTAGGCTTACACGGAGCGTGTAAGAGTGCAGGGGGTGTGTCTGAGAGCAGAGCTCTCAGAATAAACATGACCCGGCAATGTAGAACAGTAGAAAGGGGTATGCAATGAGCAAGACCATTCACAGGTGTCTGCATATCCCCACCAAAAGTCCCCCTTGTGTATAACAGCAACAGAATGTAGTAATAAAATGAAGAAACCATATATTGTTTTAAAAATCCGATTGAAGCTAACCGTAGGTGTGCGGGTATGCCCATCACTTAGCTACAGTTAAAGCAGCTTAAAAGGCTGAAGAATATAACAAGGAAGATATATACCAATGAAGCAGCACAGCAATAGTGTAGTGGGCAGTGCATTTGCCTAACAAGCAGGCATTCCCGGTTTGAGTCCCACTACAGCACATTCTATTTTACATGGCAAAGCACGTTATGACCAATATTTATGTTGCTTAACCTACTAAATAACATATATTTATAAAATGGAGTACTGCAGTAAATGCATATGTGAGGTGTCAGTATCATAATGAATAAGGCACTAGTAAGCAGGTCTAAGCACAAATAAGCATAATTAAGAACTAGTTAGTGGGCGTAAGCCCGTTTGCGCAGCGGTAAGCAATGCCTACACTGGCTAAGCAATTCCAAAGTTAACTCTCTGTAAGCAGATGTAATGGCAGGTTAGTAGTGCTTACCATTGCGCAAACCCACTTACAACTGCTCAAAAGTGCCTAAATCACTCTATATCCAATGGCCCTTGTTCTGCCCACCAGCAACATAAACAGCCATACAGGTCTCAAACCCTATACACCATAGTCCCAGTAGTTATCCACCAACCCATCACAGAAGTACAGAAGAATGAGGTAGTAGTAAACATGTCCCCACCATAGTATAACCAAACTGAACCTGTGAAAGGCATCAGTATACAGTCATATGCGCCATACCCACTATATAACATAAATATGTGAATTGGAGTACAGTAGTAAGCCCAGATGTGAGGTGTAATTGTAACAGAGTGTTGAAGTCCCCAATAAAACACAATGATCCCACAGAGTGTACATACACATCAATCAGGGATATCAGGCATATATATAAGGTGTAATGAATAATAACACAATGCCAAAAAGGCATTATAATGAAGGTCTAATGTAAGCAATGCTAAGCATTGCACAGGCCAGCTTAGGAGGTCTGAGCAATGTGTAGACCAGCTAACTCTTTGCGCCCAGTGGTATACCCCTTTAAACAATGCCAACCTTAGGTAAGCAGGTCTGCCCATAGCTTAGCCTTTTCAAAACCGGCCAATCATGGAAAAGTGTGGGAAATCGGCCCTACTTAAACCCAAGAGGCAGGAATACATCTCATACCTGGTTGTAGCTTCCCCTTGCAGACACTATGGCAGTAAAGGGAGAAAGAGTGCACTTCAGGGCACAGCGCTGCTGCATCCAGGAGTCCAAGGTCATGGCAGGACTCCTAGTTAAAGACCATGCACAGAGACTGCTGCAGAAACAGTACCAGGCTCCCAATATAAGGCAGAGGCCTGCAACTGTCTCACCCATGACCTCCTCAGTGCCACTGGCATACCCCAAACTGGTGAGCAGGTCAGGCACCACTATGCCAACCTGAAGTGGCAGAAGGTGGACCTCTTGGAAGAGTGGCTCCAAGAGGCTAGAGCATCAGGGGATGTTCCAGACGTGTGTAAGTATCACCCCAGTATGCGTGTAATAAGTGCCAGCTCAGGTACATCATGGATAGGTAAGGCTAAATATTCCTCTTATGTCCCCCACAGCTGCAACGGAGCAGGCCGCGAACCAGGAGGCCCACATCTGCTGCCTGGTGTGATTGTGACGCGAGGCAGGTCAGTAATACCCATGCTTTTACTGTCATAGGAAATAAAAATAAAAGTAGTAGTAAATTCATTGCTAGTATAAAACCTGTATTGTTCAATGCAAGTACTGCATACACTAGAAAATATGTCAGGAAGAGTCTCATATTGTATAAAAGTGTAATATCCTGACAAGACAAGTCTAACTGCTGGACTGCATGTGTATATTCTGGTATCATATGGCAATGTAGATTTGCAATCATGTAATAGTACTGTAGTATTAAGCACTGTTACCCACAACATGCACCATAATTGAATGTGTAGGAATGCCTGTATATGATAGGTGTAATCCCCAGAGGCCATTTAGTACAACTGAGAGACACATAGACAGTAAACAGTGAAAATTCAGACAACAAAAAACGAATAGCACATGCAACTGAGATGTGAACTGTTGTTCTTTTAGCACACACAGTGACCGTTCGAATCCTGCCAGTGGTAGTAGTCTGCATACAGAATCATACCCCACAACTGTAGAGATAGATATGTTCAGAATGTATATTAATGTGGCCCATATCTATTGCCTATCAACCTGTTCCCCTGGGAAATCAGTGGGATGATCTCAGACATATAGACAGCAAAGAGGAAATACAACTGATTGACACACATCTATGACAACAAATCTGGCACACTAGCAACTCCCCAATACCTTATGTGACTAAGAAGCCATGTATGTCCCATTTACACCCCAACTTGTTAAGCTGTGGTCAGAGTGTGTACAGTACCAGAGTGAGATGTATGTGCATAATAGTAATGTGGAACTTGGTACTGTGTGTGTAGTGCTAATAAACATTGCTCCCACAGGTCTGTCAGATACCAACAATGTGCCCAGAAATACAAGAATGATATGCAGTTGCTTTGAATAATGAGGTATTACACATCACTGTCATCCACACTGTCCCACAACATATATCTGTCTAGGAAATGTGGATAAGAGTGTTGTTATACAAGGTCAGAATGCATAAGCACAGAGGATTAATAAGACAGAAAGCAGATTGGAGATATACAGCAATATCAATATAGCAGACAGAACTATGATGGACAGTGTTTAAGTTGTAGCAGACACAGCCATGATCTGAATCATGGGAGTGGAATTAGACTGCATACAGATTCATAGCCCCCCATTTGTACACATGAGGCCACAATGTCCAGTATATGTGCCCATGTCTACTGCCTGTCTCCCTGGTAAGTCTGTGGGATGATCCCAGATGTGTAGCCAGCAAACAGGGAATACAAGTGATTGTCAACCATCATGAGAACTCACCTGTCACTCTAGCAACCCCCAAAACTGTTAGGAGAGTAATATTTCAAGTATGTCCTATCTACACTCACATGTTGTCAAGCTGTGAGCAAAGTGTGTACAGTAACAGAGTGAGATGTATGTGCATAATACTAATGTGTAATCTGGAACCTTGTGTGGCAAGAGTCAGGTAGTGCTAACAAACATTGCTCCCACAGGTACATTGGATACGAACACTGTGCTAAGAAATGCAGACCAATATAACCTGTACTGGTACCATCCATCCTGGTATTGTAGGGGATTGTGAGTGTTGCAGTTTCTCTGAATAATAAAGTATCACTGGTCACTGTCACCCATACTGTGCTACATAATATAACTGTGTAGGAAAGCATGTATATGTGTGTGTCAGGTCACTAAAGGTGGAAAAGGGCAATATTCTAGATATGTCCAGGAGCACCAGCATGTGATCAACACATGACCAGAGTCTGTGCAGAAAGAGTTGGATAGCATAGTGCAAAACATCAACCCAGAATCCGGGCATATGTGTATAGTTAGTCAGTGTTAATAAACATTCCCTCCACAGGTATACCAGCTAAGAGGTGTATACTGCAGATAAAACCAGTTCATGTGTAATGATGTTGACAGCCATATCAGTGTGCAATATAAGTCTATATGGTAGTGTAGTAAGACTTGTAAGATACAGATAACAGCACTGACTAGGAAAGTAATGTGGAGTACAGGAATATACTTCTTGTTAATTGGCATCTTTCTACCCCCACCTTATCTCCAACAATAATCAACATACCCACCCGGACTGGTATGTACTGACTCTGATAATGTCCAACTGTTTGGTAAATATTTTAATAGTTCCCATGCATGTGCCATATTGAATTATTCCAACATTGTTGGCATGGTCCCATCAGCGTACCTGCATGCTGTTCTTATTACCACTGTGGTCCCATATATGCATGTGTTTTGTTTGCTATGCAACTGCTCCGTATCTGGTGTCTGGGTTAATGGAAATATCTATGCATGCTGTTATACCTAACCCTGGAATGTGTTGACTATTACTAACCCATATATGATGATGAACTCTAAACACTATAGCACTCTTGGGAAGGCTGGTCCCAGCGGACCCACCTGTCCCACCTCAGCTGGCCAAGGCACCGGGCACCAGCATGTCTGGGGCCCCACCCCAGACCTCCCTGTCCATTGGTTCTGCACCACCTTCAGGTGGAACTGCCTCAGGGGATGGGGCTCACCCCCCCCGGGAGTGGGCGCAGACAGGCACCTGTCATCCATCGCCAGGCTGGGGTTGTGGTGCATAGAGCGATCAACGAGCAGTTCGGTGATCTTCTACACCAGCTCGAGGGCTGCATGTCAGAATTAGAGAGTCAGCCTGTCACTACAGCTAAGCCCCAGCACAGCCACCTTCGGAGCTGTGAAGGTGCAGTAGTGACTGTCCATGGGTGGGGACCTCAGTCCCACTGTTACCACTTGGGGGCTTGTGGGCTTCCAATATCCCAACACCCCTCCCCATCAAAGTGTTTACCCCCCACATGTGTCATATACCACCCCTGTATGCGTCTTGTATGTCTTGTTTGTTAACCTACCCAACCTACCTCCCCGAATATACCTAGTATCCCTCCCCAACATCCCACTCTCACCAAAAAGAAAAAAGGGCAATCTGTTCCCACAAAAAAATCTCGCCCCATACATAGCTGTCCATTTCACATATGTGTCCACTGGACACATGTAATCCAGTCTAATTGGCATCACAACTTATTATTGTTGTCCTCTCCCCTCTCCCAGGGGTTTGAGTGTCAAAATCGACCTCCAAATTCAGTGTATATGCACAGCTGTTGCTGTAGAAGAAATGGGCAGCTATGGACCTTCCCTACACCCTGCCTGCATATCCCTAGCTATTTTCCCTCCTGTCTTTCCCTCTTTGTGCTCCCTTTTCACCACTTTCCTATCAACCCTTTTTTCTTTTCTTTTAAAGAAATTAGCATAGGGATAAGCAGGAGTAAGCACTTTTACGCAGTAGTAAGCTGGTCTAAGCCTGTTTGCGCAGGGGTAAGCACTGCCTACACAGATTAAGCAATTTAGAAGATAACTGAGTATAAGACACTGTAATCGGAAGTTAGCAGTGCTTACCTTCGCATAGATACGCTCAAACACTCTTACAACTGCTTTAAAGTGCCTTAATCACTCTGTATCCAATGGCCCATGTTCTACCCAGCAACAAAATAAACAGCCTCTGCAAGTCTTGAACACAGGACCCTGCACACCATAGACAAAGTGATTTACCACTAAGCCATGCCAGATACACATAAATCTGATGTTTTCAGAAACATATCATCCAGCCCAGTCATGCACCAGTACAGAGAATGTATGCCAACATCTAGATGTATGTGTGTGTGTAAATATATTAATATCTAAACAGATACAACATATCTATATATGTAGATATATATATATATATATATATATATATATATATATATATATATATATATATATAAATATTTAGATATATATACACAAATATAAATATATATGAACATATATACATGCAAATGCCTACATCGGCACATATATATGTCTACACCTATATGTCTACATATACACAGCAAGTTACATATATGTACATAGATATATATCTATGTAGGTATATATGGACATAGTTATATATATGCAAGCCGATATATATATATATATATATATATATATATATATATATCTATATATATATCTATATATATATATATATATATATATATATATATATATATATATATAGATAGATAGATAGATAGGTATATATGGCTATATATCTGTAGATAGCAATGGTAGATTAACAAAAACAAATATGTCCACATGTACCGTTAATGGGGTTGAGAAGCCCCAAACAATATACGTCTTGTACGAATAGGCATACCCCCACAGCCAAACATGTCCGCCCTGCAATACACCACCAAGTTTTTCAGATCCCATAACCATGACATGACACGACATGAGCACAAGATGTTAACAGTACTACATCCCACTTGTATGATGTCATGCTGGTATTGGTAACATATTGTGCAGTACAGTCTGCCTCCCATAGGAAATGTAAAATATGGAAGCTATCAACATCCCCAGGAAACATATACACAGACACATTTATGCAGATACAGATATACACACACACACACACACACACACATATATATATATATATATATATATATACACATGTGACTACACATACGCACAGAGATATGTACAGTAAGATGCGTATGTAGAAGGTGAACACAATATAGAACAGCCACTATGCTTACAGTTAACACCTGAACAACTGGACACTGTATGGGCCATCCATACAAATGACGATCATTGCCTGCAACATATGCCCACAGAGATGTCATAGGAAAAAACACCACACACAGGTTTGCAGAAATGGAACGCCTTTATTTGTGTACTATTACAGTTCTATATGCCATGTCATATAGCTGTTCAGACACTGACATCCATATAAACAGTTATACTAATACAGTAGTCTGGAAAGGTTCGCAACTGTTGCTGTCCAGGCCAAGCCCTTCAAATTGTAAAGTAGTTAAGACAGACTGGGCCACAGGATACCAAACAATCAACAGTATGTAATGCAGGTGTATAGTTCAGCAGCCTCTATCTACACTCCTTACAAAATCACTTGGTGGTAAAGACTTCAGTTGACCAAATGGGATGCAACTGTTACATAACAAGGCATAACTGACACCATCACAAGCACACTGACAAACAGAGAAGTCTGTATGGCACGTGGCAGTAGGCCTGCATTAACCCAATTTATGTAAGTCATGTAAATATAGGTGAAGTATATGGTACTGTACATCCGGATACCTTAAGGCAGCTCACCCTTGATACCCCCACATCTTGTAACAGCCTAGGTCATTTATGGTGCATCCTCCCCAGACTCAATAATACAAGGCCATATACCACTGTTACACTGGCCTCTGGAGTGCATAAGGGCACACATGTATTGTGTAGGTGAAGCCCACACATATATGGCCCCAGCCCCAATGTATGTGTGGGGGATACAACAGCAGTGGGCTGATGGCAGCAATGGCAGTATGATATACTCACAGCCCACTACAGAACAACCCCTGACAGCATGTCATATGTGCAAAGCTTGGTATGTAGGTGGAGGACAGAGGCTGGAACACAGGCACATATGTGGAAAACTGGTGCCATGCACTAACCAAGTTGCTGGTGTTACAGAATAGTCTGCAACATACCCTTAGTCAGGGAATTGAGGTTAGAAACATAAATGGATGTAGCCATGTACTGATAGCACTCAACACACACACTGCCAGTGAAATATCTGACACAGGACCTGTGTGGTGGACAGACAAAACATGATAGGCACACCTCTGGCCACCAAGAGGATAGGCCCACAGTTGAAAGCTTTGCAGACAGACTGCATTCCAAGGTAAACTAGTATGTACATACACACCCTGTAACACCAGTACTATACAAAGCATAACACAGCTCTACTCACACTCTGTAGTTCTGGAACCTCCTACAAATATGTAGTTGGCCTGAGTGTGCCAGTTCTCCTGTAAGAGGTATTGCTACATGCTGGCTGTAACACTGATGCCCACACACAGGAAGGATGTCCATCACACAGGAAAGGTAAAGGGACCATGCCCACATGATGTAGGAATTTATAGTAGGTGGTTGCCATGACACTGGTAATTGGAAGTACTACACGGCAAGCTGCATGAAGTTAGCAAGTGTAGGACACTGATTGGTGCAGAGGCTATCACCTGATCAAGTGCATCACCGACTAAAGCCAGGCTGCAATCTGCTCAAAGCAGCTCTATCAATTCACTGGAGAGAGAGGGGAGAGAGAGAGAGAGAGAGAGAGAGAGAGAGAGAAAAAGAGGAAAAAAAAAACTACAGCTCATCAAACTAACAGCCAAAGATGCAGGCATTTAGGCAGCTGTCATTCATAAAGACATAATTCCCACAACAGGTATGTGATATATATGCACATGTATTAGAATGTAGTACCTGGTCTATCATAATGAGATAGATAATGTGGAATGAGTTATATGTGCCATCAGGTGTTGTTGTGATGATGTTCAAATGAACAGCTGCTATGGACAATAGTGTCTGTCCCTGTGGGTAGTGGGCCACAGCTGTTAACTGTGCAGGTCAGCACTGACAGGCAAGATGTAAGCCATCATAGTGTGTGTTGTGTAATGGGAAGTATGTATATGACATGGCCAGTAGCTAGTGGTGGAAGTAATGTCATTATGATGGACATATGAGAACCATGGCCCACCACTGGCAGGACACTCAGGTGAATCTGCAATGTAGCATGCCTGAATGCCATAGGTGTGTAATTGGGTTACCTGCAATCAGGTCCCACATATACCCCACTAATGTCAGGCCAAGTCCATATGTGGCACCTGTCTGTGTTGTAGCAAGGCAGAACAGTGCAGCTGTGCAGGAAGGTGTTGTGAGATTGTAGAGCTGATGTCTGAATGTACCCCACATATAGGTATGCATATGTGTACATATGTCACATATATAATAAATAAGGATATATATATATGTATATCAGCATGTATGTCCAGAAATATACATATACTCATGTGTAGACATATATATGCGCATATATATATGACATCACATATATCTACAAATATATAGATATACACCAATGTGCACATGTCTACATATGTACAAAAACACACACAAACATATATGTATGTAAAGACATGTCCCCTATATCACTACCTCAGTGGTGTGCTATGTGCGAGGCAGCAGCACACATAGCAATACACAAAGATATCTACAGCTGGCAGTGTGTGCACCATGGACAGGTATGTCACATGTTAGTCCCTTGTTGGCATCACATTGCCCTCATCTATGAAGTATGCAATGGGAATATGGGGAAGTATGGCGGGTACACATGTGGAGGTGGTCAAGATTGGTAGATATATAGGACAGTCTACAGGGGTGGTATGTGACACATGTGGTGGGTAAACACCATGGATGGTGTGTGTGGTCTGTGATGTGGATGCCCCATGGTCCCCAATATGTGCACAATGGGAACAAGCCTCCCACCCACTGCCACTCACAACAGCAGTCCACTTCCTGAAGGTGTCTGGTCTGGAGGCTGAGCAGGAGGAGCATGTTGGTCATGTGAATGTGTACTGGGTACCTCAGACTAATGTAGTGCATTCCACATGTGTCTGTGGAGCCTGATATGGAACAGACCCTAGACCAGAGCTCAGGTGACAGGAACATGTCTGTGTGTGCCCTGGGGGAGCCAGCATTCCCTGGGTGGCTCCACCTGATGGTATTGCTGTAACAGTACACGAGGAGGCCCCAGGTTGGCACACACATGTAATGTGGCCAGGTATCATGGACAGATGGGTGTGGAGAAGTGGATCAGCTAGCCAATAGAACATATACATGTTATTGTGTCACTGTTATAGAACATTTGTTGGTAGTGATAGTCTACATAATCCCAGTACATGTCCAACAGCAGACATAGACATATCCAATAACAAAGACTGTCAGATGTGCAGCAATCTCAGAGCAGCCATACCACTGGCATATATGTAACCATAGCAGCCCTGACAATGGCATGCAGGTGAATAATCTGTAACAGGCCAGCAATGATAGTGTCCACACAGGGGACATGGCTACAATCACATAGCAGAAGGTGTGGTGCAATACAAAATCTGTCCAAACGGTAGTTAAGCTGTAGCCATACATAATGAGTTGTGTGTACAGACTGTTGAAGCTGATATGGTGGGTGGGTGATAGAGATGTGTATTACAAACTGTGGTAACCTTGCCGTATGGGTTGCTCAAACCTGTTTCCATCTTTATGTCTTTCAGGCAAGATGTCACATGGCAGGTTACCAGTGTATTCAGCAGACGAAAATGAGGTCATCATCAACCACCTGGTACAGCACTACCAGGTGCTCTTTGGCAGGACAGCCCATGAGCAGCAGGAGCAGACTGCCCTGTGGAACGATCTAGTCCACAGGGTCAATGATGGTGGCCTGCATAACCACAGTTATGAGCAAGTCCGGCATCATTGTAGCAACTTGCTTCACAATGCCTATCGGCATGCTGCAGCAGTCTGGGGGGGAATCACCTTGCCACAGGCGTGGGCCATGCCATCCATCCCCCCTGGCACATGTGGAGGATCTCCTGGCCAGCCTCATGGCACCTGCCCATCCATTACACCAACAACCTCTGGACCCCTTCATGGAGGTGGGTGTCACCCACACACCAGCAGGTAAAAACACAGTGCACATCAGTAGACCACTGTTGTGGAAATATCCACTGTGGTACAGGTAGATCATGCATATCTGACATGTCATAGATATATTGTGTTGCTGCATTGTAGTGGTTGCATTGTGGGAATTTACCACTGATGTATGGTAGTACTGCATCCAGCCTGTAACAGTGCCACAGTTGTGACCACTGACATTGCATATCTCACTGTCTTACGTAGGTCCCTCCGGGATAACAACAAGGCAGTAGCCTGTAGCTGGTGAGTATGTCTTATGTGGATACATGCCAACACACCGGGCATGTAATGGTGATTGTATATTCCATGCACACAAATAACACACCTACCCTGAATGCATGCTGTACATGTGCATGTATTGTTGCTGTGAAATGCAGTCTCACAGGGGCAACCATGATGGGGTATTGAAAGGGTATGTCACACACCTGCATGACAACTAACATCCTGTCATTGCAGAATGTGTCCACAGGGAGTAACATGCTGTTGGTAGACATGGCCTACAGTAATGACATGTTCTGAACAACACCCATATACAGTGCAACACCAGTGTATATACCTGTAGGACAATGCTAACTGCTGCAGAGATACACTATGGCATAAGGCAATACAGTAGTCCACATTATCAGCTGGGTCTAGACTGCAACATGTGGTGTTCTGTGTCTGGGACACTGCAAAGTGACACAAATGTGAGGGACTTACCTTTCATGCATCTGCATAAAAACTGGGGGGGGGTCTCAGCATGACACACCAGAGCACTGCAGCAGAAATTATAAGGATGGCAGGAATGGCTCTATCTGCATATAGTCAGGTCCAGGACCTGTGGCAGCCATAACCCTACCCACAATGCAGTAGTGACGACATTGTGTGAACACCATGGAATGTGCACATGAGTAGACCTTGCAATCATGCAGAATAGAGGGACATGTGTAGGGTAAACTGAACATACACTGGTAATTGCAGAAGGCCCATGCTGGTACACCCCTGCCATGAGCAGTGACTGCTGTAGTACACACAACAAGAGGTGTGTGTACTACAGCAGTACACACAACAAGAGGTGTGATAAACCGTCATGATAAGGGTGTGCACACATATGCCCACATGGTGTGTATGCATTGCGGTCAGCAGCTGCACACCTAACACAATCTGTAGACACTGCATGTGAAAGTACAGGACATATGTCACATACCGGGCTTGTGTACTGCTAAGATATGTGGTGCTATGGTCCCATGGCAGCTCAAGGATGTGTGTGTAAAATCAATAAAGGTGTGTACACCCCCCATAATCACAGTATGCTCTGATGGTTGTCAGTGTAAGCATTTCTGCAGTGCTTGTACATGGTCTGTTGATGTTGACAGCTGTAAATCAGGCATCAGGTATTCACCAGTGACAACAGTCCACATATCATCTCAGGTATGTGTTGCTGAAAAACATAGGGGCTGTGAGAAGTAAAGTTGACATAACTGACACAGTACTACACATTCCGCAATGGGTTGTACACCTGTGTGTTGTGACGCACAGTACATGGTAGGGTGCAGAAAAGGTGCACAGCAATACTGTGTACATGGATGCAGTGGTATCCTGGGGAGGGGGCATCACCTAGTCACAGCACATGCATCACACACATGCATACTGTTGCTAGCATGGATTGACTATAGCTGAACTGCATGCCGTTCTGTACCATATGTTCTGCAAGTTGGCAGATGGGTAATAGGAGGACTGTGTGTACGATCATTGTGCAACCTCACCTGTATGTTAATGTGCATGTATGCATCCTGGTGGCTAGTTAGTTTGCCTGCAGGGTCACTCTGATGAAGTGGTGGGAGGTAGAAGCATGTATGATGCGTGTGTGCACGTGTGTGTTTGTGTGTGTGGCCATGTATGCACATGTGTGATTGTGGGGTGTTCATATGTCTGTACCCCCCTTTGGGACCGTGCAGTACATGGGCATTGGCTGCCACATTACACACCAGGAATACCTGGCATATGTGTAATCACAGGACAGCAAATAGTATAATATGGTTTGTAGCATGGAACAGGTATCCAGAGGGAAGGTAGACTCCAGGTACACACTTACTATCGCAGTCAGCAGAGAGGTCACCTACAACCCACGTATGGAGCTCTACAGATGCATTGGGGAAGTAATAGTCAACACCAGGGAGTGTACTGAAATATTACAGGTGTCACATGATGGGCTGATGGGGCAGCATATCTGGCATGTACTGAGCATTACATACACATGACACACTATTGGGAGGTATTATGGATACAACATAGTAGCCCACACATATAGAGGCCATGTACATCATTCCAGCCATGACAGCAGTGAGGCCATGTAAATGCACTACACACAGGTCAGGCAGGTAAAGCAGCAACAGGCCTTGTGTTGTGTCTGCTTGTGTGGGCATTTAGTGGACTGTGATGTTAATGAGTGGTATCAATGTATGTATGTTAACAAGTGTGATGCAGGATGGGGTAACACATGGACATATACGTGGGACTGTCTGTAAAGCCATGCACAGGTAGGTATTACAGAGGTGTGTGTGCGTGTGCGTGTGTGTGTGTGTGTGTGTGTGCGTGTGTGTGCGTGTGTGTGTGTGTATGTGTGTACTATTAGGCAATGCTGTACAGATTTTAAAGTGCATTTATTGTTTTCCTCCACAGGTGGCGAGGTGGGTCAGGGTCCCTCCTGCATGCAATCTGATGTAGGTGTCCATACAGATACCGATGATGATGATGATAATAATGTTGAGGCACAGGTGGAGTTGTCAGGGGCTAACACTGCGCAAACATTTGAAATACCCCTTTTAGCCACCCCACCCTTGCACACAGTTTCAGTGCCTATACACACCCCATCACCAGTGGCCATAGCAGAGGGACAGCTGGCATTCAGTGGCAGTGCACAAGAAAGTGTGGTAACCATGCCTACTGTGTCCAGACACAGCAAGCATAGCCGGATGTCCGGCAGGCTGCTACATAGGCAGATGTCCCAGGGTGCTAGTGCTAAGGTCCGCTGGACATCATGCCACTGGCAAAGGTGACGTAGCTGCTACCAGCAGAAGCATGTTTCAGGCTATAATTGTGGTGCAGGCATGTATTGAGCATTACACCAGACAGGACCTTATGCTGCAGAGGGCTGCTCTCGCATCTGTAAGCGACAACCTCCGTGAATTGTCTGGTGCCATCTGTGCTTCTAACGAGCAAGCAGATAGATGGCATGATGAGATGATGGCCCTCATAGGCCTTGGTGTGTCCATGCTTCAACATGTGGTGGGGATGCGGTGATGCCCACGTGGATGTGGGCCAGCAACACCAACAGCTGGCAGTCAACATGGACGTGCTAGGAAACCAAGAGGCTCCTGTATTTGCAGTAGCAGCCCCAGCAGTGCGGGGGTGTGCTGTCCACATCACACCACAGCAGGCCATGTGCACGTGGTCCTGGCCAGACCCAAGATGGAACTGGTACCAGCAGACAAATGTCATCAGCAGGTGAGAGTAGCACATCAATGCCTGCACCTGGATGCACCCGTGGAACCCCTGGCAGGGGAGGCAGTGAACTACACACCCTGCCAGGTATGCTGTTCTGATACACATGGTGAATGTACAACAGTGTACCACAGTCCTGCAGTGTAACATGTTGTAGGGAGTAGAGTGTGAGGCATATTTGGCAGGTAGTGTAGCCATCCAGCAATGATGCTGTCTCTACAATGTTATCCAATTGTGTTGAAGGTGTACATGTGTTAGCACGAGGATGCCCTCTGCATATGATGATACCTGTGCCCCATCCCTGTCATCCATACTATCGATGTAGGGACAGGCTGATATGGTTCTGATGCACACGGCGACTGTACAACAGTGTTTCACAGTCCTGCTGTTTAACATGCTGTAGGGAGTAGGGTGTGAGGCATATTTGGCATGTAGTGTAGCCATCCAGCAATGATGCCTTATAGCTGTTAGTAACACTGGTTGGTTGTGGTCCCTAAACTGTTATCCATGTGTGTGTTGTAAGTGTACATGTGTCAGCACAAGGAGGGTCTGCAGTCATATTGCACAACGGGGTATGTCACTGTGCTGACACTATAGCAGTGACATATCAAGGGTACAGTCAAACACATTTCACAGGTTACTATACCGGTTATTGCCTGTGCCACATGGACAGGTGGCCTGCTGAGGCATGTATACCCTGCAACCTGATTTATACCCATCCACATACATGCACAGTGTTACTTGCCAACACTGGGACTAGACCCCTACCTAGCAATGTCGTGATACTGATGTGTGTGGCTTACACTGCACACACCACACAGCGTTTAGGATGAGGTGTGTCCCAGGTTACATGGTACATGCAGAACATCCCCTGGCATGTACAGTATGCTAATGGGGGATGTAATGGGTGTATTTGGATGATACATAGTGTAGCATACTGTCATATACACATTTACAGACACATAACAGACAGACACACATCTGAGATACCAGGGCCTATCGCTGCTAACTACCTTGACCATGTCTCCAATGTGTTACAGGTAGGCTGCACACATCACATGCATAACTAGCTTTGATTGTGGTAACAGTTACCTGTATGCTTGATGGTAACAGTGGTAACCATAACATGGTACATGGCACATATACCTGGTGTACTTTGGTGTAATAGTATACACAGCACCCAAATCCCCTACTGGATATTTTACTCCCTGAAACCCATGATGACATTCTGTCATACCCACCATCACACATTGACCACGACTGTGATATATACCATAGTATATCCCAACATTGGTAATATAGGGATATGCATCTCATGCACATGCCACATGCGTAGTAGGGCATCAATCAGGTGTAGGTTGCCTGTACATATCCCAGCTGGATACCTGCCATCCGCACATCTGTACAGGGGCTGACAGTCATCAGCTTTGCGGGTAGCTATGTAGTAGCATGAGTACATTGACAGACCAGTAAGTGGTATATCCTATGACACAGCTCACACACCAAGGATATGACAGGGAGTCATCGGTGTCCCGCCATGCTTGCAGGTATGTCTGTTGTCAGTACTACATTAAGCACTCTGCTCTTGCCTGGGTTAGCACTGTCAACAGTAGTACTGCCATGATACACTACATGCCAGTGTGACAGCATGTACCCTGGGCTACTACACTGTATGTCACACTTTCACATGGATAACAGTGCTGTACAGGCTTCATATATGTCTGTGTCCCACACATGACACTCACACCCCTTGCTACTGTAATGACAGCACATAGGTGCATCTATTGTACATGGCATTACATACACTTATTACAGGTTATAAGACTGGGTTGTGTGTCCAGGTTACCAGGGCTAAGCTATGCTTAGCAAGTATCAACATTGCTGCAATATAACAGCTAAGCTGATTTGCGCACTGATAAGTACTGCCTATACTGTGTAAGTGCCCATATGTTTACCCATAGCTTAGCACAGCTTAGCTTCACGCAAACCCGTGCAAACCAATTTAAAGCTGCTCAAAACTGCCTTAACCACTCTGTATCCAACAGCCCTTGTCCTGCCCAGGAACAAAATGAACAGCACTTGCAGGTCTTGAACCCAGGACCCTTTACACTGAAGTCACAACATTTAACCCCTACACCATGACCACTGTGGAGACAGCTGTTGTTTTACCAATATAGCTGTCAATACACATACTGAGTAGTATTGAACAATTGCCTTTACTTCCTATATTGTGTAGTCCTTCTTATTAATATGACTGCTGCATCACATATGTTGTTTTATCATAATGTACACATAGCAGATACATACGGTGAGATACATGTGGGAGGGTATACACAACTGTGACATTTACTCATGACAGGAATATGGTTGTATACATATCATAGGTGTATATATGTATACATGAACATACACATGTATACTCATACATATGTCTGTATACACATCTGTACAGTGCTACATATATATGGCCATGTGTACATCTCTTTGTATGTACAGTGTATATATATATATATATATATATATATATATATATATATATATATATATATATAAATATATATATGTGTATATATAGGTATACGTATGTGTACATATAGATATTTGTGTATATAGCTATATATGTATGCACATCCTATGTGTAAAGATATGCCTAGTTATGTTGATATATATATATATATATATATATATATATATATATATATATATAGATATGTACAACTATATGTGCATACATATCTATTCTGATATACCTACTACTGTCAATACATCTGTAGATATCCATAAGTATATGTGCATATGTATCACTATCTGTATATGTGTAGACATATATTGCTCTGTATATGTATATATCTGGGTGTGTATATGTATATCTATATACATATACATACCCATCTATATATGAAGATATGTGTATGTATAATCATATATATAGATATCTGGATAATTATATGTACATATATTTTCACCATATGTCCTGGACATGGAGTGTAGCCCTACCCCAGCCCCTATAGTCCCAACTTCGTAGTGCAAGGGGATGTCAGATATGTATAGCAGGTATATTAGTAGACTATTGCTACTGGGATTGTCTTCACAGACATGGTGTGTGTGGGAGGACATATCTGCTTTTCACTTGTGTGCCATTGGCTACTGACAGCCATCTGAAGGACATCATAGTAAAGTACCGATGTTAGCACGTAATGCCCCTGTGGACTGAAGAAGAGATAATAGACAATATATGTGGACATTCTGACACATTCTGTACAGTTGAGAGGTATACACAGAACCCCTTAGTGCAAAACATGTGTACCATGCCTGACAATATGGATGTTAACAGCTATTTAGGTAGGTATAACACATAATGACTGGCATACATATGCCACCATAGGTTATGCATTCACACACCCCTGTCTGGCCTGACACATAATAACTGCTGGTACAGGGGTGCCATGGCCACATACTACCCACTAGATATTGACATACATCTGTACAGCATCCCACTACTATGTCTGACATACATGACTGTTAAGGGAGGCCAGGCAGCAGTAAATCTGGTAAGTATCTGCACATGACATCTCAATGAGTACACTAAGCTGTAGGTATGTAGCAATGCACTGTGCAGGCTACAGGGAAAATGGCTCAACACTGGCCTACATCTCCTATGGGGGAATGCACATGAATCTGCATATATAGCAGGCTCTACAAACATGTCACAGCACAGGGTAAGATACACCTGTGTGAAAGTGCATAACCACAACCAATGTGAACACAGCCACAGTTACATATGGTAATCTAGCATAATATTAGTATATGGACTATCTGTTCAACACCATCCTCATATGTGCCACTCACAGACTAACCCTACATATACTGGGCTGCTACCCAGTTTGGTCTGATGGCTGGCTGTGGTAAGGGACATGTGTGTGTATGGCCCAACAAACACATAAGCCAATACAGTAATATACAGTGGAGCAGCATGTAACATCAGATAGGATGGGAGCTAGAACCATGACATCTACCACAGTATGTACATAGGCTACAGTACATATTAACAATACACACACTGTCGGCATTCACCATAAGTACTCAGACCTCAGCACTGTACAAACAACCACAGAATGTCCAGGTTATGTCATCAAATATAACCCCTACTGTACATAACATGTGTAGCAGTCTGATATCTCATTGGCTTGTTATCAGATATGATGACACTAATGATGGTTTACAGCACATATTCACCTCTTAGTGCATGACATATGTACACCTTCTTTCACCTGTCCGTCTTTCCATCTGCACTGCTGTGCCTCTTGGATTTTCTCTGTTACACACAGTTCTGCATTACCCAAAACTCGTACTTATAGGGATATTTGTTAGCTAGAGAGAAAGAAAGCAGAGCAAAAGGAAAGAAACTATGAAAGCCACCGGTATCTACTATCTGCTGTTATTCTTTCCTGCTTTGAGTCTTACCACCAGGTTGGGATATGAAGATCTGGAAAGAAAACTGAAAGAAGTATTCACAGAAAGAAGCAACATCCTACATCAGCTATCAGAAACTTCAAAAGAACTTGAGGGAATTAAAGTAAATTTTAAGGCCTTGAACACTGATGAGATGGCTGCCAAGAATGATGTTCAGAAACTGCTGGATTTAAGCCAGAAACAACGGGAAGAAATGAAGTCTCTGCAGGAAACTCTTCAAAAGCAGCTTAATGAAGCAGCAGAAAAAGAAGATAAACAGCAGGCTACAATTAAGTTTCTGAAGAGTGAAATGGAATGGAAGACGAAAATTATTCGAGACCTACAGCAAGAGAACAAGAGCTTGAAACACAAATTAGTATCAGGAAGCAAACTCTGTGGCATTCATACCGAAGAGTAAAAAAAAAAAAAAGGGGGTTGGGAGGGTGGCCTATGTTTGCCTTAAAACACAAGGTGCAGGGTTTGAGTCTCTCAAGGGATAACTGGCTAAGCTTAAAATGGCTCGCAAGGGCAGTTAGCTTAGTACTAACCTATGAACCTATAAGAGTTGTGGCTTAAAGCACATAGACAGGGCCAATATTGACATGTTGCTGTGATAACCTCAAACATTTACTGTTGTAACAAGGTTTGTTGCAACATATGTCCTATGAGGGCTATGAAGTCAGTAACTGTCACAGCTTTCACTATATACAGACTGCAATCTTCACACTACCTTCTGCAGTTCACAAATAGATGCTCTGTGGATAACACATGAAACCAAAGGCAGAATACACTGCCCAGTCTGCAGATGACCCTACAAATGGGGATTCCTCATAAACAGAACTGACGTGGCAGGTATTAAAACATGTAGGACAGCCATATCCACACACACACGGTGTTAAACCAACATTACTCCAAATGCAGTATAGCAACACTTACAGTCTGTAGTCAGGTCGGGTACATCCCCCTCCTGTGTGTTGCCCTGTTTCCACAGTGTATGTTGCTAGAGGTAAATCCCCAATCCATCTGAGATGCTGTTTGACAAACAACAGATCTAGTCCCTGCTCACAGTGAATGAAAAGGGCCAGCACCAACATGATGTTCCTAGATATTGGAGTGTGTTTCCATGCAATTGGCTATGGGAATGTTACCACAGCTGTTCTACATGCAATCAGCTTGGGGAGGGCTGCAATTCATGCAGAGGCCACCAGCTCATCATGAGCATCACTTAAAATACACATGCTGCTGGATAAGCAAAGAAGGTGTAGGTCTCCACATCCACCCGAGAGGGAGTGAGAGAGGCAGACAGAGACAAAGACAAGTTCAGGGAGGGGTGGGAGAGTAAAACTTAAGCATGCTCGTGTCACACACCTACCAGCACAGGGTATCGAACTCCTAATATCTATGTAGTGCTATCACATTTCTATGCAGTTATTGGATGCACCACATAGGTTACTTGTTGTGGAGCCCTCATAATGTATATGTGATGGTGAGTGACATCTGCAACAGGGATATGGTAGCTATACGGTAGGTGTAGTACACATGCCTGTCTGCATGAACAAGTGCCAGCATCAATACAGCCACATTCTCACAGGGATGCATACACATTGACACACTTGGCAGGGCCAGGAATACAACCCATCACTAGTGAGATTGCCACAACACATTACTGTGTAGTATCACATGCACCACAGGGGACATACAGAAGTGAATCCAGCGAAGGGTATGAGGAGGTGTCTGACATCAGACATCATGCTTCAGTATGCCAATGGGGTTGTAGTGAGTGTGGATGTGATCATACGCATCATACAGCACACACACAAACACACAAGGTGCCAGTACTGACATGCATGGGTGCATTGCTGCATGGGTTTGTTGTGGTCAACTGTGCCAGATGGCTACACAAGGCTAGGTGATGGGTATACCTTGGCATCAGGCCACATGACAATGGTCAGCATTTGCCCACATAGGTGGGTATGGTATCCCCCATCCAGTCACCTAGGTGACTATTGTGTATGGCCAATGCTGTGCATCGCTTGCCATGTATGTGTTCCTTGGTCCATGACATGGACGGTGTCTGGAATGTGCACACCTCCCACATGCATGTACAGTGACATGTGTAACTGTACTTGGGGTGTCTGGCCCATGTTGTGTATACAGATTATCATCAGATGTGCCATCCTTGGCCACCTGTGGTGGGAATTGGTAATGGACAGCAGGTTTACCCTGCACGTACATTGATAGCATGCTAACAGCATTCCCTGGTGCCAGTGGCATCTGTCCATACAGGGCATGTTTTCAGGCATGGTATGTCCTTTGTGGGTCACATATAATGGCACCACACATGATACAGGTATCCAGTGGGGAACATGGGGAAGGTGCACTGTCTGCATGTGTGTGCCTATTGGACAGATGGACAGAGTGCCATGCCCTCTGTAGCCCACTGCAATCACTCCATTGTTACTATCAGTGGCCAATATGCAGTGTACTATGCACATATTGGCTGTTGCCTAGGCATATGTGTATGTGCATGAGACATGGGTTGAGAGCATGCTCTGGGTAATACTGGGGTTGCTAACTGTGATTGCCTGGCCTTGATGTCACATATGGGTATGGATTTGCACCCCAGCCTTTCGGCTATTTCACATATGTTATCCCTGTATGGTGGACATTGTGATATATACTAAGGCCACCATATAAAAAGTTTGCAAAACCCGCTCCACATTGGGCCCAGGTGTCACACACTCCCACCCACCCACCTCCACACAGGATATGAGTTACACACACACACACACACACACACACACACACACACACACACACACACACGCACACACACACACACACACACACACACGCACACACATGCACACACACACACACACACACACACACACACACACACACACACACACACACACACACACACACACACACACACACACACACAAACACCTAGGCTAAAGTGCATTGCTCCATACACAGACACACAAAACATTTACAACTGACATGTGTGAGTACAGAACCCCTAACAGAGGTCTACATCACACTACAGCATGGAGTTGTTATAGGACGCACCACAGGAGTGATTAGAGAACTCCTTCCCCAAAGGTGTATTTCACAATGAATGACATCAGCAGGATTGCCAAAGTAGGGCATTTGAAATGTGTTGAGTGTGACTAGCCTACAATGCATTGCTCCCTACACAGACATCCAGACATGTCACAGGTTGGAATAGAACCCTACCAGAGGTCGATATCACACTGCAATAGTACGCAGTTACAGGACATGCTACAGAGATTACTGGGCTACACCTTTCCCAGAGGTGTATTTCTAGGTGGATGACATCAGCAGCCTTGCCAAAGTTGAGCATTTGAATTGTAGGGAGTGTGACTACCCTAAAAAGCATTGCTCTCTACACAGATAGAGACACACATAAACACAGTTGCCATGTCTGCGATTTGAACTCCTACCTAACTATTTTATCACACTACAGCAGTATGAAGTTATGGGACACACCACAGAAATTACTGGGCTACAGTTCTCCCAAAGGTGTATTTCACAGTGGATGACCTCAGCAGGCTTGTCATAGTAGGGCTATGGGCTAGGCAGTGTGTGTGCATGAGCCATAACCCATTCATCTATAAGGTGACACACCACATGCAGGCACACGTCATATTTCACAGGAACATGTATACAGCTGCTAGATGACTACTTCTTTGTACAGTCATGTTGCACAGCTAGCACATGCACCTCATAGTCTGTAATGCTGACAGATACTGGTGGCTAGTATCTGCAGTGAGTGACATCTGGCCCTCATGTGGTTGGGGCCCTTTGGCTGTTTGCTGGATAGGACAGGCCTGGATGTCTCCTTGTCACAGTCACCCTCTTCCACACATCTATGTACGTCTACCTTTGGCTTATTATAGTGTGTTGTCCTTACATATATGTCTGTATTCCTGTCCACTGTGTGTGCAAAGCATGAGTGGTGCATACTAATGATGAGTGTCTGCACTAACAACTGTGACTGCCAGATATGTCTGGTCCACTGGTGTTTGCAGACATGGTCTTCATGTGTTTGTGTGAGCATGCACAGTATGACCTTTCAGTGTGTTGTTGACTGACATTGCCTTCATTTCTCTAAGTGTGTGAGCATGCCCAGTATGCCCATCTGTATTTAATGTATGGATCATGTCCAGGTAGTTTGTACTGCAGTGCTGACCTATGTCTTGTACACCGACAGGTGGCATGCTGTTTCTGCAGGGTATCCATCAAGCATTTGGCAATGACTGTTCCTGCATTTCTGGATAGGATGGGGTGGGCTCACCTGACTATTTCTACATTTCTACACAGGATTGGGGGGGCACACCTGACTGTTACTACATTTCTATGTTGGATGGGGGGGCACACCTGACTATTTCTACATTTCTATACAGGATTGGGATGGGCACACCTGACTATTATTACATTACTACATAGGGTGGGGGGGCACACCTGTCTATGTCTACATTTCTACACAGGGTTGGGGGGCACACCTGACTGTTATTACATTACTACATATGATGGGGGAGGCACACCTGTCTATTTCTACATAGGATTGTGGGGCACACCTGACTGTTATTACATTACTACGTAGGATGGGGGGGGGCACACCTGACACTTGTACACATTTTCTATGACTGTTCATTCTGTATTCTTACCTATCATGCTGACTAGAGGCACACCAGTGTACAACAGATCGTAGCTTTGGATGCCCTACATATTAGTGTCTGACTTCCTACCCTTCAGAACTAACATCCCAGTGCCTGACCTGCTGTAGTCTGTCTGTGTAGGCCTGGGGGGGTTAACCATAGCCATCATTCAGGAGCCATAGCACAGGCTCTGTTTGGGTTTGTTTACACCTGTCCTGCTGAATGAGACTGTTTTGGTATGTGAACTGCCCTGACTGGCATGTGTGGGTCATATGGACTCACATGTTGCTCAGCACATTTTCTGCAGTGGGTTTTGTCACCATGTGTAGTACTGGCTACTATGGTGACTCCAGTATGTGTTACAGTTATCATGGTGCCACTATGGGTGTTTACTGTCTGCTGCCATAACATTCAGCCACCCTATTCCCTTGTATGCTCACATCCATACCATAGATACAGGTAATGACACATTCTACTCCATTTGGCAATTGGTAGGTTGATTGACTTACCTTGCGGGTGTGCCAGACTTGCAAATGGTGCTGGAGGGCTGCCTATGTCGGATGCATATAGTACACTCCCTATACATGGTTGACCACAGGTAGTGTCATGTTTGGCATCCCTTTTACTGTATGTGCGAGTCAGAGAGAGGTGTCATTCTCTGGGTCCTTACTGTGTCAGTGCATGTGCCATGCATTGTCTCTTTGCCGCAGCCTCGGCATACTGGGCACACCTCCATCTGCCTACTGGGGCAGGCTTAGGTTGTTCCTCCTACGAGTCACTCTGTACCTGTGCAGGCCTTGGCAATGGTGGGGGGGGTGGCTGTGTGGCTCTGCCCCATGCTGTTCCTGCTGCAGCTGTTTCCGCAGGATTATATTGTGTAGCATGGCACATACCATAACAACTTGGGTACATGTAGCTGGTGAGTACTGCAAGGCTCCACTGGATGTGTCCAGACACTGGAACAGTGACCTGAGCATCCCAAACACATGCTCTATTATAAGTCTGGTCTGTGCGTGTGCTTCATTATAGCGTTCTTGTTCAGGTGTGTGTGCATTTCTGATGGGTGTCATCAGCCACAGCTGCAGTGTGCAACCAGCATCCCCCACTAGGTGATTGTAGGGGATGTCCCCATTGGCAAATCTCTGGTACAGCTGTGTCAGATGCTATATGTGGGAATTGTCATAGCTTCCAGGGCAGCCAACACACACATTCATTATAATGCCCTGGGCATCACATACGACCTGGCAGTTGCTGGAGGGGGTGCCCCTGTGGTTGATGTAGGCCCTACTCTGATCACCAGGTGGTGCTTTGATGCATATGTGCATGCAGTTTATAGCACCCACTACCTCAGGGTATTCTACTATTTGGTGGAAGAGATGCACATTGCTGGCCAACACCTCACGGGTGTTGAGGAAATATATGTGCTCACTGGCATGTGCTGACATGGCATCCAGGAACTGGTGGAATACTCTGGATGCTGATGCCTGTGAGATCCCCATGATATCCCCAGTTGAGCTTTGGGAGGTACCTGTGGCTAGTATTCCTAGGCCCACTCATACCTTGGTATTCACTGGGATGGGCTACCCTCAGTCAGTTTGGTGTGTCAGGTGTGGCCAGCACAGCTCAACAACTTGCTGTAGGAAGTCTCTGTCCACCCTATAGCATTCCACTATCTCCAGCTCATGTAGCTCCTGGTAGGTTACCCTGTGTCTGTGCACTCTTCTCCATCTCCTCACTGTGGGTTGATCGGCAGCATTCACATCCTCACCACCCTCAGCCTCTTGCACATATTGTTCTATGTTGCCTGCTGCAGCCCTTCTCATTTTGTATGTTTGTTTGTTAAAATTCCCCCGCTTTATACACCGGTGGTGTAGAGTGTGGGAAATACCAGAGGGAAAGGTGTTTGCATAGTTTATAGTAGTGTTCTGGGCTGGGCCGGTCTGCTGCCTGTGTAATTGGCTGATTCTGATACATTTCACCTGCCAGCTAAGCTAGTTCTCCTTGATTACCTTCCTACTGCTGTTTTCCCTTCCCATTGCCTTCCTGTTTAAGCCCGGGTGCACGCCGCGCAAACATAGTGCTCAAATGTGCACGTGCTGCTATTTCCTGGTTTAACATCTTTTTTCTTCCTGTAAAACATGGAGCGTGGTGCGCACACCCGCTTAGGCATTGTAAAGAGTACTAAGCAGGTTTGGACACACACCCCTAGCTTAGCTGTGTTAAACTAGGAGCAAACCCGAGCCACAGGGCTCCAATCTGCTTACAGTTTGCCTGACACACACCCTCATGATGTCACCTAACTCCTAGGCTTGCACCAAGCTATTCTTACTCTTACACTGTTGGGACCTGGCTCACATGCTGGGGAAAACTAGGATTCACTATCCTTTCCCTCATTTGCATAGGATCTCGCACTGAGCCTCCCCCCATAGCAACCACTACTCATTAGCCATGTTGTCTTCGGCCTGCCATTGACTTGCATGGCAGAATACTGATTTTAGTTTGAATGCTTAATTTAAGTTCATTTTGTTATTTTCCCCCTGATCCCATTTGCGCGCCGCTGCCCTAAGCTTAAACAGCCGAGATCGGCAAAAAAAAAAAGTTGAATTTTGTATTTCTTTTAATGTTTGCAATGCCAATTGCCTTATACTTGGCCATTGGCATGCTTACTACATGATATACAGCCTTTATTTGGAGCTGTCACATCTCAGTTTTGGATTTTGCAGAAATGTACTCGGTTACTAACCGAGTACATTTCTGCAGATAGCACTAGTCCTACACGGCCGGTTGCAAGCTTCCTGGATTGCAAAATCACCTTATTTGCATAGATTTCTCCTGCAAATGGGGTGATTTGCATACAAGAGCTTCATCCGTTCAGGGTTAGTGCAGGAGCACTCGTGCATGCCCCTGCAGGCTGTTCCTGGATCGCACGGCAGACATATTGCCTGCTTGAGCTCCTGTACTAATCTTGCATGCCGTGCAAGCTTTTGAGAATCCAGGTGAATATGGTTTTAAAGGGGACCACTAGGCATCAGGGATATTCTAAATAGCATGTCTTAAAGTCACTAAAGAGATTTAAAATGTTGCACCCTTCCACCTCCTACAGAGGATATTAGATCCTGTACCAATACTAAACACCAGGAAAACGACATAATAATAATAAATAAAACTTTATAAAAGTAAAGTGCAAAGGAGGGGAGAAAAGGCTTTGAGCTGTGCATCCTTTATAGAGGAAATGGAAGCATTAAACTGCTACTCTGATAAATTAGTTGAGCAAGTTTTTATATATACATAGATATAGATATTGATATAGATATAGATATATAATATACCAAAGATCTCAAGCATTATTCAAAGCCTGCAACAGTTTGTAAGCTATGAAGCAGAGAGACAGGACACATGTAAGCATAGCTCTCAACCTCATAGTGCAAAAAATCTTGACAAAGCCAAAATAATGAGTAGTGTCAAATACACACTATCAGGAGGGGATTGCAATTATTCTTCTTATAATATCACTAGAACAACACTTTTTGCATTAGCATGCATTTATCGAAGAATATTAAGTGTGAAATTCTAATGTCTTTCATTAATGACTAACTGTAATCATCCATGATGTATAAGGGCAGGAAAAAAGGAGACATCAGGGAGATTGTCACAGCACAAGGATGGGTAGGGTGTAGTGTGTGTGCGTGTGTGTGGGTGTGTGTGTGTGTGTGTGTGTGTGTGTGTGTGTGTGTGTGTGTGTGTGTGTATGTGTGTGTGTGTGTGTGTAGGCAATGCAATACAATGCATTGACCAACAGTGTTAGTGACAGGAAAGTACTGGTCTGCACATGAGATGATTAATGGCAATACAGTCATGAAAATTAGCTGATAATGAAGCCTTTCCCCATAGAAGCTAATGTGCCTCTGAACTGCAAATTCCTGCATTGTGTAAATAGTCCCTCTTTACTGCAGCTTTTAATGGAAAGAGTGGATCTGTTTTTGGATCCATGGGAATGTTTTGTTAAACAGCTTACATTTGTGACACATAAGTATCACATGAAACTGTAATACATGTAATCTGTGAGGAAGCAGGCAAATGCCTGGTAACTCAGCATTTGGAAACAGATCTCTTACGTTAGTGTTTCTTTGAGCTAATCCATTTTTTAATCATTTTTAATGGTTGCAGTACCAGTAAACCACTGGCATATGACAGTATAAGCATGTCATTCTAACTTTCTACTTTCAGAGCAAACATATTTTTATGGTAGAAGTCTTATCTCCCCCACTGTTCATAAACCTTGTATATTACAATTAGTGACAGACACAAGCATTAAACAAAAGTTAGTGTTTGATGGAATCGAAATGGTGATGTGCAATTATATTGACAGAACTAAGTAAATGCTATTTAATTTAGGACCATTGACTTTACCTTCACTGGCAACTCTGTTGATGCATTCTTTCTCCTTAGGTAAATGTGACATGCCTCATTTATTCCCTGAGGATGAGGAGCAAGTGTAACAGGAGTAGTACTATCATTTGCTAGGAGGATAAAGATTTAAGCCCTGACTACATGAACATGCTCATTCCTGTCCAAGGGGCTGGTGTGCAGTGAGTCTTGTCAATGCACTCCACACCACCATGTGATACAATTAGCCCTGCTTCCCCCTCCCTGTAGACAAGAACTTCTGTGTGCACCCTACTCTCTGCTGGGGATTCCACTGCAGAGAGTGTGCTCATGGGCACCCCCCTCACCATCCCTCCCCATTCCTGTGAAAATAAAAGTCAGATGTTACTCTTCAAAAAGAATTCACAAAGCATTCAACTTTTGCAGACTATTCACATGCTACCCTGCTGACTTCAGTTTGAAACTTTTGCACTCTAACCCACTTCCAGAATGCTCTCTAGCAACACCCATCTGTGAGCTAATTCAACTTCAATTTACTGTATATTCAGAAAAGAATCAGTCTTCTTTAGAAGGCAACAGCAAGCAAAGCAATGTTTGTGCTCTGTCACACATCTTCCCCTCATCTTAGACACAGGGAGTCAAACAGACCTTAGTTTAAGTGGCCAAGTCTACTGCTCTGATGGAATGCAAAACTATTTGAATTCAAGGTAAGTAGGAATCCCAGTGCTCTCCCTAAATGAATATCGTATTCATTTCAGTCCCAATATATTATATATGAGGTTTCATCACCGTCTACATCATTTCCTCAGAAATGACCAAGTTTCTATAGGGCTTCAGTTTGACTCCCTATGCAAGTTCTGCAACAGCATTACATCTGTCCCAGATAGTTCTTTTTATGGGGATAGAGAAAACATCCCTGATCTTCAAATAAAGTCATCAACCTCCTTCCTTTGATGGAATGACAAGTTCTCTGCCATTAGCACTCTGGCACCAATCTATTTAATTTGGGGTCATCTTGACCTTAGGAAAGCTACTACTCCATCTCCCTCTCTTTCTGCCTCTCTTGCTTAAAACCATGCTTGGATGTCCTCTGAAGTGGCTGTCAGACCTTATCTGCTTCCGTCGCTATTGTATACTTGTTAATTGTTGTTGTTTTTTTTTTGTTTTTTTTTTTGCGACGAAGCTCCTAACCTAAGGTGCAGTTTACCTTGCAAATGACCTATCCATAACACTATCACTTTTCAGACAAATTTGAGTTGAATGCATGAGAGACAGAAAAAAGTACATGGGTTCACTAGAAGAATCAGGAGTACCTTGAACTTGAAAAACATAGTCTGGTGTTAGGAGATGAGGAGGAAGAAGACCAGCAACATTGAAATTAGTGAGTAAATGGGAGACAGTACAATTTCAATCGCATTTGTGAAATATGGCTTTGCCAGAAAAAGTGACTGAGAAAAAATTAGACTTTTGTTGACTTTGTTAAGCTTGTGGATGGACTTTAAAGGATATATCCCATTTTATGTCATTAATGGTTAGGACAGTCTGTGTTCATTTAAGAATTTTTCTCTTTTTCTTTACTGATTACATCACTAATTTGTAGTGACTGGTTTGTTTTAGAGGTGTGTCTATATTTGCATCATTTTAAAATGGAGCTAGTTTGAGTTGCATTCAGAGTTCTGATGATGTCTTGGTAACAAAAAGATGAAAGTGCTTAACTGTGGATACTTTTAATGTTTTTCTATTAACCGTTTCCTACAATTGTTTAACAGCTGATAGTTTGGTGTTTTTTGCTGTTGTTAGTTTTCTGTTCTACCAGCACCGGAATTCACCCTTGTTCTTGGTTGATTCCTAGTTTCTGTTGTGATTTTAATTGTTTGTTGAATGTGCAGATCAAATTTAAGGCTGTCATCTATTAACATCCCTAATAGTTTAGTGTATGGAACCACATGCTCCTGGGCGAACTACCAATGTTCCAACTCCTATGCTCAGCGATTCATAGAATTTATAAATTCAAATGCCCTTGAACAACTAGTATGTTCCCCCACTAGAGGGGACAACATATTGGATTTAATCATCACAAATATGGGCACCCATTGTACCACACCCATTATCACCCCCTCCTTGGTCAGATCTGACCACAAACTGATAACCCTGGACATCCTTACTCCTCCACCTCCCCCAATCAAAGAAACCATAGTCAAAAACCTTTCCAAAGCAAACTTCAAACTACTTGCATCCGAAGTGGAAAGCTTCACTATTCCCTTGCAGAAGGATAATGATATCCAGGATGCGGAATCCTACACCAAGGCACTCTATATGCATCTTCAGGATTACATGGACTGTGCTATCCCAAATAAAACCAAGACTCCTTCCTCAAGCAAGAAGAAACCAGTCTGGTGGACCCCGGCCATAAGCAAACTTTACAATAAAAGGAGGAGACTTATACAAAAAAAAGCCAAATCTCAAGTAGAAAAATCATCCCTGATCAGCATTAGTAAGAAATTGAGGGCCCTCATCAAGTCAACTAAAGCTAATTTTGAAAAGAAAGTTGCCAAGGATGCCAAGGATAACCATAAGGCCTTCTATGGCTACGTCAAAAACCTAAATGGCAACGCTCAGATCTGTTCTGAGCTAGTACAAAATGGAACAAAATACACTGACCCTTCTGACATTGGCAACATCTTGGCTGACAGGTTCAGTGCAAATTTCTCCACCCCTCACTACCTACAGGGCCTATTACCATTCTAGGGGATTGTGTAAGTCCAATTATTACCGATACGTTGGTTAACAAGGCTCTATCTAAAGCTAAAAACACTGCCTCCATGTGACCAGATGGTGTCTCAGGCTGTGTCATACGCGATCTCCAAAAGGAATTAACCCCGCATCTTAATACCCTGTTCAGTCTCAGCCTCTCCACAGGATATGTGCCCATAGAATGGTGCACAGCAATGGTGGTCCCACTACACAAGGGTGGGGCCACAACTGACCCTGGGAACTACCGTCCAATAAGCCTGACCAGTCTGATCTGTAAGGCTATGGAGTGAATCATTATGGAACTCATAAATGGAGAGATTGGGAACCTCCAGTCGCTGGACCTCACACAGTTTGGCTTCGTCAAGGGCAGATCATGCCTCCTGAACCTGGTGGATTTCTTTGAGACAGTTACTCAGGCTATAGATAAGGGAAAGGAGGTACACACGTCTTACCTTGACCTTGCTAAAGCATTTGACACCATTCCCCATTCAGGTATTATTGATAAGCTCACCAGCCTGGGCATAAACCCTTATGTCACAAGTTGGATCGCAAACTGGCTCTCAGACAGATCCCATAAAGTAAGAGTAGCAGGATCTATGTCCGAATCCAGACCAGTAACGAGTGGTGTGCCTCAGGGGTCTGTCCTGGGGCCCCTCCTATTTGGCATATACTTCTCAGAAGTACAGGCAAGCACGGAAGGGCTGTGGCTGACTAAGTTTGTGGACGACTGCAAACTGGGTGCTATAATAGAGTCTACAGCTGACATGGAAATCCTCCAGAAGGGCCTAAATGACACTGACGCATGATGTCAAAGCCATGGTCTCAAGCTAAATGCAAAAAAATGCGTAGTAATCCCCTTTGGAAAAAACAGAGTAACCGCAAACTACAACATAGGAGGTAATCCCCTGAAATCTGAAGAAGAAATAAGGGCTCTAGGAACCCAAGTAGATAGTCAGTTTTCCTTTGATAACCATGTTGCCAAAGTGGTTAGAAAATCCTTCTATGTGACCCATCTGATCACGAAAGGGTTCGCATCAAGATCTAAGGATGTAATGGTGCCCCTCTACTCTTCCCTCATCAGACCTATTATTGAGTACAATGCACCAATTGGAATGTACCTGGCTAGACATCTCCAGCAGCTGGAGAGACCACAAAGGTACCTAACCAAGAGGATTACTGGCCTCAAACAGTTGCCCTATGCAGCACGATTGAAAAAGCTAAGACTGTTCTCTGTTGCATACTGCTTTCTCAGAGGCGATCTCTGTCTAACGTACAGAGCCATGCCCAACCCAGAATTGTTGAACATGCTCCATCTTAGCAAAACCAAATCAGCTCGAGCTACACACTCTAGGGATATAAACCTCAACACAGCAATGAATAGAACATGCTGGAGGGATAGATTCCCTTCACAGAGACTTCCCTTACTATGAACAGGGTCCCGATCAACATAAGACAGAGCCCCTCACTATCACTCTTCAAGAGGAACCTTGATGAGTGGATGGGTAACAGAAAGTTCACACCGGGGATCACACCAACAGCACTACTAGATAGGGGCCAAGGGTACTAGCTGCTAGTACAAGGGTCTAGGGAACTACTAAAGGGGTGGTTAGTACCACACAACATATCTGGGCTAATATATGCCTTCAGGCAGATAGCCCAGTACCAACCTATAAACCTATGAACCTATGTATTACATATATTATCAAAGGAGGTCATTTTAAAGTTGGTTTTGTCTTGTGTGTCGGATTTAGGGAAGAAAAGGAGTAACTTCATTTTCAGGGGTTTAACAGTAGCTGTGTATCGTGGAGCCAATTTTCAGTTGAGTGAAAGCTTTTGGGTGATTTGTTGAAGATGGCTAAAGCTGTCTGTAGAGCAAGTAAGGGTTGAATCATATATGTATTGGATTAAGAAGACTTGCTGTTAGGAGGTATACTAACTGTTAATGAAAGCATTAAAGAGAAGAAGAAGACCAAGAATATAGCCTTGGAATATACCCTGACAGCAACTGACAGGAAGAGAGAGAGAGTGTTGTGCCATTTTATACACTCATGTCTGTTGGATAATTTGTTGATATAGGGTCTTTTGATCTGCTGTATATGTTAAGGATTTTTTTCTTTTAGTGCAGTTTATTTGTGTTGGTGGACTAAGAAGGTGGTTTGTTTTTAAATTTCCAGTTATATTTAGATCAGGTTGGGCCTGTCAGATCCATATGTTTATCTAAATGAGCATAGAATTCCTCTGTGAAGCTACTTGAGGTCTGGAATGATAATGGAATGATACCGCTATAAGTGAATTCTGAAACTTCATTTTTGAATTTTATGAGATTACATTTGAAATCCTTGATTTCTGACATATTCATTTCATTGAGTTTAGAGAACTGGATGGTGAAGGAAACTACTTTATGTTCAGAGCTGACAATGAATGGAGAGACAAGGAACAGTACACAAAGCATTTATATCCATAAAGACTAGGTCAAGAATATTAGTTCCTGTAATGTGTTTTGTTAAATGTCTGTTCTAAGGGGGATTTGTTTATTAAATTTGATAAGATTTGAATATATCCTGCACCTCTGATATGGGTATGCCAGTTTATTGTTTACAAGGATTTCATTGGGTACATTTAGGAACCTTACAAGATTTTTACGCTATATAGAGGATGTCCTGAAACAGCCTATAAGCTGGTAGTTGGTCTTCTTTAGTGTGATTTTGGAGATCAGTCAGTTCCATTTGTGGGGCTCTCAGAATCTGTCTAAAAGTGATATGGTCTCTAACAAAAATGAAGGCACCACCACTGTGTCATTAGGTCTAAAGGTATGATAGGCACAAAACTCAGGTATGAAGGGTGTACTTTGTGAATATTTAAACCAAGTTTCCATAATTACATAGGTATGGACATGTTCCAAATGCTGTAGAGTCCCCAGGTTGGGCAGTTTGTTATTGAGACTTCTGGTATTGATCAGCACCTCTTTAATCGGATCCTGTTTTGGATTTGATATGTTTGTTATGTTCGGATGTACATTACCTGGACAATCAGCAAAAGCTTTAGGCAGTATGTGAAACCTTTGAAATTACAGGTGCAAACCATTCTTTGCAATGCAAGTATGATTGTCAAGCATCTCGTCTATTGTTGATATATATTGGATCCCCCCCCCCGGAATGATGCCAACTATTTATCCAGTTGTTGAAAATAATTATCTTTTTTTTCTATCTACGCATCATTCACAGAACCACAGTCATAACTGCATTTGTGGCATGCAGGCAGAATTCTGACATGTCTTTCTGCATAAACCTCAGGAGTTTGCATTTTAAGTTGTTCACCCCCATGTGGACCATCACCACCATGGCATAACCAATAAAAGTAAAAAAAAGCACACTCAAGAACAAGAATAAAACGAAAGAAGGGTTCCAGCCACTGTTAAACAGCTCTGATAATTTATTAAAATAATAAACCAAGATGAGCACTTTCATCTCAACAAAGAGACTTCCTCAGATGAGGTAAGTAACCACTATGGCATAGTCATATTTGCTAGGTGAAAGGGTCTTTAGTGCCCTTGAGATATTAGAGATCCTGGCACCTGAAATATAACTCACTGTTACCCTGTATTTGTCCACCTAGTGAGAGGAGAAGCAGAGTGCCAGGCTATAAAGTTACCAATCACTAAAACATTTCTATTTGTAGAGTGGTCTTGTCCACTGGATTTGATGTAATTTAACTTTTGGTGACTCTTTGTTGACCATGTGACTTAAAATGATGTGGTACTGGATTTTTGATGAGACATAGTCTTCATAGATCTGGGAGGCTCTGGCAATGATTTTTTTACAGTCTCAACATAAAACATTTTAGTGAGAGTCAGTGTAAAGTGTGGTGGTCGTATGGCATCCCTATTATTTCATTGAATGACTGGATCATCAAATGACATTTCAAATGGCATTTTATTGAACATGCTGTTCATTGAACTGTTCTGACTGAGGTTGCATTATGGTAGGGATTTGAAAATTTGCCCTGTCCCCACTTTAGTGTGATCTCGGAGTTGGTATATATAATTAGTGAGGGGTGTGGGGGTTCAACTAACTACATTTCTGATGAAACGCCATTCGATGATCCAATTATTTGATGATTTAATATAGACCTGGTTGTATAGGTTGCTTACAGTCCATGTATTCTTGTGACAGTGAGGCCTCCATATTTTTTAAATATCTGCATCTCTTACAAACAGAATTTTTTGTGCTAAGAGTTCATTATCTGTGAGAATATTGCAGTCACAACACTGTCTAAGGATACAAAGTGCTATGAGGCTGGCAAAAGAGAAACAAGTGGGCTCACTTTCCATTCTTGGTACTGGGTTGTGCACTGAACAAGCAGAAAGGTATGAAGGAGAGACTAACTCAAGCTTTAGCAGTCTAAGGAGATGAACTTCAAGTCTGGTCTTCTAGTGCTCACTACTATGAGACTGCTAGGAGCTTCCAAAGAATATTTTGTAGTCAGGGCAAATAAACAATCAAGAACAACATTGGTAGAATGGTGAGCACCCTAACAATGGTAGAAAAGTTATTTAAATAGCCAAAGGGAGTGACTTCAGTAAATGCAGATGTCCTCACATTCACTGTTGCAGTATTCTTAATAGATGGGATTCCCTGCCATGGAAGTCCGAACATCCAGCCGGTCTACCAAAGACTGCTTGTTGCTTTTAAAAGGTATGCTGAACATTACCCAAATGCTCCTTGCTTAGCATAGGGCATAAAGGTGATGATGTTCAGACCTACCATAATCAGAACTTCTGAACATATCTTTTTTCTCTTTTGTTGGGCTGTTTACCTGTATCCGTTTTCGGACAGTTGAACACATTTTCATTCACCAGTGACTAGCTACACCTGTTTGCTGACATCTGTTGCAGTTGCAGATAGGTGCCCCATTGGGGATTTATTTTTTTGTACTTTTTTTGTGCTCCTTGGGGTTAAAGTCATCCAGAAAGGGTAAATGCTAGTGTGGGAGACAGATTCCCCATAAAGACCACCATGATGTGTCTTTTTTGTATAGGAGCTTCTCATGACCTTACATCTTGTTCCATTTGTCAGGCGTTCATTCCAAAACCCTTCGCAGTAGACTTTCTTCCCTTTCCTTGCATTTTGAGAACCAGTATCTTACGCTTCTCACTAAAGATACAGTGGAAGGAATCTCCCACCCAGAGGGTCAGCAGTTAAGGAAGAAGAAGGTGAAAAAGGTATGACTGGAATCTTCCACTGTCCAGCCTCTGCCAGATGTTTCTCCAGAGGTCGTTACAAACCAGGAGGCTCACCCAGCTGTGTTGTCAGATTTCTCTGCCATGACCATGTCAGAGGCCGGTGAGGGTGCAGCTGGCAGCATGTCTGAAGAGGCTTTGCAGGCATCTGTCTCAGACATTCAGGGGGAAACAGAGCTGATTTTCTTCAAGGGACTTAGGGGAGTTCCTCAGTTTTTGGTTGGGGAAGAAGATCCTACTATGGTTCTCAACTGCTGTCCCAGGATTCAGCATTCTCAGTTTTTTAGAGGGGATGTTCACTTAAAAAAGAAAAAAAAAAATTAAACATGTTTCTTCTCTTCCTACGTATGTGCAAAGTGAGTGGCAGGCCATCACTCAGGGGCTATTTACTGCTTTAATGTCCTTAAAGCCTCCTCAAGGAGTTTCAGTTCCTGCTCCTCCTTTGTCCTCTACTCCCCTTAAAAGGCCTAGAGAACAGGATTCTTCTGCTGATGAGTTGGATTCAGATAATGAATCCCTGACTTATTCTACTCAAATTCCATCTCCATTAGGCTATGGGTCAGAGAAGGAGCACTCTATTAGTCTAGATGCTCCTTTTGTGGAAATTTCATTTGGGGACACACTTTCTAGGATGATGGATTTTTTTTAAGTGGGATTGTGCTCAGCAAGGGTGCCCGCAGGCAGGTGCAGTGCACCCCCCTGGATTTTGACTTGCTTGCCGAGAGTCTGTCACATTAGCTTTTTAATTTAAAAAAAATATATACTGTTTTTGTTTATACGGGCGTTCTTCTTTAAGAGCGTTCCAGTCGCACACACCTGCCACGTCATGCATTGTCACACAGTCTGTTATTCCTTTCCGCTCGCGCGCAAAATTTTAAATATAAGATGACGTTCTGTTGTGTGTGTATAACCGCAAGTAAAAGTTTCCTTTTCTTTCATCCTGGGCAGGATTTGCGTAGTTTACTTGCAGCAGATGGCATCCATGGATTGCAGATTTATGCAGGCTATAAAAATTGGTGTTAGGAGATCTGTAAGACCTGGAATTCTGTGAGAGAGCCATAGTCACAATCTGCAGGCAAGTGTTGAACCCAACAGTGCTATGCTTCTTTGTGCTCATCATTACTTTTGTTTTGAAACTTTCTTTGAGTTTCCATTTATTGATTTCTCTGTCGCTCATTGCATAGCATTTAGGCACCCACGTATAACTCACACCAACCGATAAAACAAACTAGGAACCGCAAAAAAACAATGAACTTCTTCCAAAGCAGAGGACTTCATTGGTAACCATTAAAGTCCTCTGCTTTGGAAGAAGTTTGTTGTTTTTTTCTGTACCCACGTATAATTGTTTCATTGTGTGTATAATTAGTTAATAAGTATTGCATTACATTGCATCGCTTAAACTAATTAATTGATTAGGAGTGTGGCTTCTGCATACTGCTGACATACGTTTCCTGCAATATCCTGGATATTCTGTTCCAGGTTATTGGAACTTCATTATAGATTGCATTGATCTTGCAATACTTCTTTACATGGTGTCTTTTAAATACCAGTCACAATTGCATTACTTATATTCTATGCCCTTACAGAAATGAGATTTACAAAAATGCAGACAATACTTTAGGTGGTGCTAACAAACTGTCTACAACAAGGAACAGTGTGCTTTTGCCTTAAGTGATGCATACAAAATGTCAACGGTGAAGGACGATACATCCTTGTTTTAGATAGTGCTCAAAGGCTGTCAACAGCAAGGAGCAATATATTCTTCTTTTCTGTTGGTGTCACCTATTACTGTGCATATCACTAACCCATCTGCTTTGCCACATGTCATGTGCTTGATTACCTATAAGTCATCTGATAAGAGTAACCAATCCTTCCTTTGTCGTTGCTGTTACTTTCTTTCCAGTCATATTTCTCTTTTGCTTGTCAGATACAGTTTTATTTTACACAGATTCATGCCACCCATTTTGTAGACTCTTCATCCAGTCTTGTGAAGTATCTTAACGCAAATCCTGTTATTATAGCAATTTTATAAGTTCATGAGAACAATATTTATAATCTGTCCCTTTTTATTTTAGGCTTTGTCCAGATTTCTCGAACTAAAAGGTTGAAGTATGTGTGTGAGAGAGAGTGAAATGCAGAGTTAGCAGGTGGAATTTATTTTCAAGTGCGTTTTCAAGAAAATGCGAGCTTCAAGGGAAGAGAAGTTTACTGCTGCTCACGCTAAGTTTGCTTAAAATGTGCAACTGTTTTGTTTAGCAAATGGTAACACTGTTGTGGTATAGGGTTTTAAAGTAGTGTTAGTAGCACAGCAGGTAGAAAGCATGCATTTTTATGCAGAGAGCTGTAGGTTCTACTCCCACGGCATGTAGATTTATATTTGAAGGGGGAGGGTGCTGCAGTCCTGAGTATGTCCTCCTTTGGATGAGATGCCTAGTAGCTGTGAACCTGTTTTTCAGCTTGCCACCCATTCCCTATTGCAATATAGCAGCTTACCATTTATTTTAATGTAACATAGGCAAGGTATTCTTCAAGGGCAACAGGCACTGAATTTGTAAATGAAACACTGAAATATAAAGTTGTTTTCTAGCAACAACCTCTTCATTGGTTTCAGATCTCTTTAAAGTGGAATTATTCAGATGGCTTTTACTTTTGCAGAGATTCTGCATATTGACTGATATTGGTGGATTGCATGACAGAAGTTTGAGTGGCCCTTTATGGTTGAAATGTTTTGAATGGGGCAGTTTGCCATTATTGGTTCATATGATTTGTTTCATTGCTTAAAGGAAAAATGTTTAGAACTAGAAATTTAAAACACACTCTAACAAGTGGAGCTGTATTATACAAGGGGTATAATTCAATTATTATATAGTATAATTAATACAATCAGGAAGGTGAATCAAAGAACTTTTGCATGGTTCTAAAAATGTGTGCAAGGAGCCTGTGATTTGAAAACAGCCCAAAGGTAAACTTACCCTGCCACTGGCTAGATGCATTTTCTTTGAATGTGGGTTTCATTGCTGTTTCAGTGAATGTGGGTTTCAAAGGTAGAGAAGTTTTAACGCTAAGTCTGTTTTCATTGTAAGACTATTGCTTTGTTTAGATTTAATAAATGTCGATCAATGTTTGTGCTGTAACATTTGAAATAAAAGTTGTAAATTAAATCCAAATATCTGTAATCATTGTAGAAGTAAAGCATAAAACAGTATGCACACTAAGAGATTTGCACCCCCCCTGCAAAAAATCCTGTGGGCTCCCTTGGTGCTCAGGTCTCTGATATCCATAAGAGGTACTATGAGTTGCTGCAGTTGGATTCCCCTAAACCTGCAGCTATTCCTCCTGTTTTACCTGCTTTGCTGGATGCTTTTTCCAATGCATCTCATGCGCCTGATTCTCTGCCCCCTGCTCCCAAGAAGCCTGACAGGTTTCATAGGGTGCCTGTGGATTGTTCTTTCCTATCTAAATGTCCTGCTGCTGATCCCTCTGCCATGTCTGTAGCCTCTGATAAAGCATCCTTTGTCCAAGTTATTGCCTCTGACAAGGATAGCAGAACTATGGAAAGGTTGGGTAAGAAGGTTTACACTTCTGCTACCCTAGCATTTAGGGCTATTAATTATCACATCCATATGTCTAGATATGTGTTGGCTCTTCTTTCTCAGGCCTGTCAACTTATTTCTGATTTTCCTGACTCCAAGGTTAAAACTTCTGTTCTTTCCTTGCTAGGGAATTCATTTCAAGTCATTCATAATTCTATTAAATGTAGTTATGATGCAGCAGATGTCTCTTCTAGGGCAACTTTTTTTTTGGTTCAGTGTTGAGGAGGTATTCTTAGCTTAGGCTTCAACCTCTACCTAATGATATTAAAGCTAAGTTGATGGAGCCTCCTCTGGATTTAAACTTTTCTTTGTTTAAGTCCCGTCAGGATAAGGGTAAGGCCTTACAGGAGCTTAAACATGTATTTGTTTCTCCTGTGCCTAAATTTCTGAGAAACTACCCTGCTACACTTGTCTTTGTTCGTAGGCACTATTGCCCTTCTACTAATGGTAGGAAAAGTGGCAAAGGGGCTCCTCTTGCTAAGGCTACTCAGTTTTCAGGGATGACAAAGCATTTCTTTCCAGCCACACCAAGTGCTGTATGACTCTTACTCTCTTCCCAGACACGTTCCTCTTTCTCTTTGCCTTTCACCTTCTCTTTCTGTTTGACTTTAGATCACTCAGGATTCTTGGCTTCTGTCATTTATTCTTCAGGGTTACTTCATGGTGTGGAAATCTCATCCTCCTTTTATCGGCATTCCACAACCTCCTTTTTTTCCCAGAAGTTCTTCAAAATCTCTTGACACAAGATACTATTCAAGAGGTGCCTGTGTTCCAAAGGGGGAAAAGGTTCTACTCCAGACTGTTTCTAGTGCCCAGAAAAGAGGGCACTTGAAGACCTATTCTAGACATCTCTCATCTAAACACTCTTCTAAAAGTGTCTTCTTTTTGGATGTTGTCCCTTCAGATTCTGTTTCCTCTCTTGCTCCCTCAGGGCTATATGGTGCTTCTGGATCTCAACGATGCTTATCTCCATATTCCAATGCATCCTCTTTTCAGGAAGTTTTTGTGTTTCTCTGCTGGTTCCTGGCATTTTCAGTTCTCTGCTTTGCCCTTTGGCCTTTCAACTTCCCCACAGGTGTTCATCAAATGCCTTGCTCTTGTGATTGCATTTTGCAGGCTTTGAGGGATACAAATATTTCTTTACTTAGACGACCTGTTGATTCAGGCATCATCTCCAGGGACCCTTTTGCAAAATTTTCATTTTGCTGTTTCTCCTCTTCAGAGCCTGGGGTTCACTATAAATTTCAAAGTCTTCTCTGACTTCATCTCAGGATCATGTTTTTCTGGGTTGCAGGATTCAGACAGTGCCAATGCTTGCATCCCTACCCCTTCCAAAGGTCTTAACTCTCATTATTTTCTGTCAAACTCTTCTCCTTCTGGCTTCCATTACCGCCAGGGAGTTTCTGAGAACACTGGTGTCACTGGTCTGGTTAGGATAAAACAGACGCACATTTGTGGGTTCTGTTCAAGCAGCTTTGTTATGTACAAACACATCAGGATTGAGGCTTAATAACTTTAACTTAGATAAACTTGTAAACAAACTAGATATCACACTCATGCATGCTCACTCTCTGGCTGCACTCTCAAAATGGCACTGAAGCTAGCACGTGCTTGCTATTTATATGCACGTGCTGTCCTTGAATCACTTCTTAAAGGTAAAACACACACACTATTATACATCCTCCCACTTTGAGAAATGAGTCATGCATTATAGACGACATTAATTGACATGCAATTGATACAAAATAATTGTTTGACATGTAGTTATACAAAACTAAATACATATAGACAGTTATGTCCACGTTGCTGTGTATGTCACACTAGGTCTGGAAATACAACCAAATCGTATGACATAGAAATTAGAGCTAGGTCTAGTAACTGAGACTGTCTCTGCTGAATGTTCAACTTTGAGGACATCAGGAACATCATCAGGAGCGGAAGTAGAAGTTTAAATACATTCTGCAACAGGAACATTGTCTGGACTGCTGTGAGATATAGAGTATGTATCACAGGAACAATGCTACGATATTGATTCTAATACAGGCAGATGTCTGCGATTTCTTCTGTATTCCACACCCTCAGATTCTACTTAGTAGGATCTCGGCTTTGCACTCTGTACTGAATGTTCAGCTAGTCCATTTGACTGTGGGCATTCTGGACTACTAGTAACATGTACAAAATCCAATTATTTTGCAAATTTCTGAAACAACTGACTGGTAAATTAGGTACCATTGTCAGAAATAACTTTGTGTGGACTGCCATGGACTGAGAAATGATGTTTCAACTTGGTGATAACAGCAGTGGATGTTAGATCAGGTAGTAAATCAATCTCAAACCAGTTCAAATAAGAGTCTACCAACATTAAGTAATGCTGATTGTTCCACTCAAATATATCAGTTGCTGCTGTTGATCAAGGTTGTTCAGGAACTTGACTTAGCTGAAGTGGTTCTTTTTGCAAATGTGGTTTAACACTATTGTATATTGAACAAGAAGAAAGTACTTTATCAATATCTTTTGCTAGAGAAGGCCAGAATATTAGTCCGCTTGCCCTTCTTTTGGTAGATTCAGAACCTGGGTGACCACAATGCAAAATCTAGATGTATTCACATTGTAAGGAAGCAGGAACAACAATTTTAGGACCTTTGAAAATAGTGCCATCTTCCATCAACATCTCATCTCTGTAAGGAAAATAGGTCTGCACTTCAGGTGGTACACTATATTGCTTTGACGACCATCCAACATTAATATAGTGGTTAAGCTTTTGCAAAACTGAATCAGTCTTTGTATGATCTCTCAGCTCATCAAGTCTCCTGGTAGAAAACGTACACACTTCCATGACATCAAAGTCAAAATTTTCTGATTTAAGCTGTTCCATTGTATTTCTGGGTGATCTGGATAAGGTATCAGCCAAATAAAGAAGTTTGACTTTTGTATAGACCATTTTGAAGTTGTACTTTTGCAGTCTGAGCATCATTCTTTGTAATCTCGCTGTAGCTGAATGCATAGGCTTCTTTAAAATAGTGACTAGAGGTTGGTGATCAGTTTCAGTCTGAATATATCAACCATAAATATAATAATTTATCATAAAACTTTAAACATGCAGATACTATTGCCAAAAGTTCTTTCTCAATTTGAGCATATTGCATTTCAGCTTGGGTAAGAGTTCTAGATGCATAGGCTACTGGTCTGCCTTCTTGAAGAATAACTGCACCAAGACCAAATTTAGAAGCATCACAGGAAAGAGTTACTGGTTTATTGACATCATAGTATCTTAATGTAGGTGGGGTGGCAATATTCTGCTTAAGGTCTTCAAATGATCCGGCCAAGACCATGTAACATTTTTGCACGTCATCTCTCTCAAAGATGCTATCAACTCAATGAAGTCTGGTACAAACTTGCCTAAGTAGTTGACCATACCAAGAAAACTTTGTACAGCTGGAACATTATCTGGTGCTGGCATCTTAAGAATGGCTGCTTGCTTGGACGGGCCTGGTCACAAGCCAGTGTTAGTAAATAAATGACCTATATATGTAACTTCTGGTAGTCTGAATGTGCACTTCAGAGGATTGAGCTTCAAGCTCACTTCACATGTTCTGTCTAGAACTTTCTTAAGGTTTCTGTCATGCTCTGCTTCACCATTACCTCCAACCAATAAATCATCTACTATTATGGCACAACGATAACCTGAAAAAATTTGCTCCGTTGCATGCTGAAAGACTTTACTTGCAGAATTTATTCCAAATGGCATTCTGAGTAATCTATAGCTTCCAAATGGGATACTGAAAGTAGTCAGTTGTGAAGATTTGCCATCAAGCATCACTTCCCAAAATGAACTTTTTGCATCCAAGACAGAAAAACCAGTGGCATTCGGTATTAGAGCGGTTACTTTCTTGACTGTACACATAGGATGATGTGGTCTCTCTAATGCTTTGTTCAAATCTCTTGGGTCAATACATATTTTGATTTCATCTGAGCCTTTTTTGTGGACTGCTACCACAGACGATGCCCATTCAGTAGGTTCTGTAACTTGACAAATTATACCTCGCTGCACCATTTTATCCAACTGAGCTTTGACTTTATTCCACATAGCTATCGGAACTTTTCTTGCTGGTCTGACCACTGGACTGACCTCTAGGTCTAACTTCATAGAATAGACAACTGGAGGTTTGCCTAACTTGTCTTCAAAAACGTCAGCATACTCTGAGAAAATAGCTTCAGTAAAATTGGAACTAGGACATGTGCTTATATGATGAACTTCTTTAGTAAAGGAAAGCAGATTCATTCTCAAACTGTCTCTGAGACCCAGTAATGACTGCACAGGTCTTTGAACTACATAGAATAGCAAGCTGTAGCAGTTCCTGGCCAAATAATATGACAGCACTACTGAACCTTCGGTTTGAATTTCTTCACCTCCATAAGCAACAAGATTCGCACAAATGTCTACATTAAATTGCTCACCAGCTCTTACCTTACCAAATGTGTCTGCTGACATAACATTACACTTTGAACCAGTGTCTACTTTGAGCTTGGTGGATTTACCATTGATCTGGACAGTACAAAACACTTTGTTCTTTGTCAACAAATCTACTGCATCAACCTTTTCACCAATTACTGATGCACCAACTACATAAAAAGTAGGGTTGCAGCTTTCTATATTATCAACTTGCTTTTTTAAGTGACCCTTCTTTGTTACTGTGCGAGGTTTACTCGATTTGTAAATCTTTTGAAAATGGTTCCATTTTTTTACACTTGTAACATCGCTGACCAAACGCCAAGCACTTTTCTCTTTTAGACTCATGAGTGGCACCACAATTGCCACAGTTAACAATAAAGCTTGATTTGGGTTTTGCTGACTCACCCTTGTACTGCACTGAACATGTCCTTTTCACTGAACTAGTCTTAGAACTTGCTGGAAAACTACGGGTTTTACCTGCCACACCTATCGGGTTTACAGCTGCCATGTACTTAGGCCTGCTTCTGCTAGCCATGTGTTGCATGCTGTCTACCTTTCCTCTAGAGCCAACTGAAACCATGCTGTTATCACTTGCAAGCATACTTGTGTGCCATTCTGTAACTTCATGGATTTGACAAATCTCAATAGCTTTGCTCAGCATTAAATCACTGCCATGAAGCAAAATCTTTCTCACTGCAGCACTATTAATACCGCACACAAGCCTGTCCTTTATTAACTCATCTTTCCAGTCACCAAACCTACACATTTTAGTTTTGTTTCTCAGGTCAGTAATATAAGCTGCAAAAGTTTATCCTGGCTTTTGATCTCTTGTGTAAAACAAATGCCTCTCTCATGTAATATTTGTCTGGGGTTGCACATTTCCCTGAATTTGTATTTCACACACTTGGGGGTCTTCCATTGATTCAGGCTATACAACAATATGACGGTTTTCACCTTCTCCTTCATATACTGCTGGTGCATACACAGATTATCACTCTCTTTCAGTGCCCTCTGACCCAGCTAGGTTTAGGAAAATGAATGTCCTGGTGCATGCATCTTTGTCAGAATAAAGCTGCTTGTATAAAAATATCGTACTCTTGCTAAATATTCTCCAATTCTCTGCAATATTCTGATTAAATCCAAGTTGACGTGGTCTGTGAAATGCCTCTGCCATATTAATACATACCAGTGAAGACTTTTGCAGGTATGCACGAACACACACACATATACATTTGCCAGAAATTTATGTCAGTACTTGTAACTATGCCCAGTAGCACAACAAGCCTCTGAATAACTGAACTTTGTGAAATAAGTCTCCTGGGCACAAGAATACTCCTGAAATCATTGTACTGTAAGAAATCACCTCTTATCAGTGTAAAAAACATTTCAAAATAACTGCACTGTGCGAATAAACTGGGCAGAAGAAGCTCAGAGTAAAAAACATTTCAAAGTAACTGCACTTTGCAAATAAACAGTGCACAGAACACTGAAACTTTCCCAAAATGGCTGTACTTTGCTAAGTAACTCTGTACAGTGCAAGAAACACTCTGTAATGGCAGCACTCTGCGAATAGACACACCTAGCACAAGAAACTTTTTGAAATGGCTGTATTTTGACTGCACTTTATGAAATACTTCACTTTGCACACAAAAAAAACTATTCAGAATAAATGCAAAGTAATAAGCACACACTGTAAGCACTTTTACACACTTTGAGATACTTCAAATAACTGCAGTTATGCCATGTACAGCTTCAATCAATGTGAAATAGCAGTTTATGCCAAAACACAGTATCTTGTCAAAAAACATGCAGTTGCCTTGCCTTATTTATGCTTATTGTGCCCTTTTTGTGCCCTTTATGCCTTTTATTATATTTCTTTTGCTCGTTTAGTCTGTTCCGCGGTGGTGCTGCGGTAGCATTGTCGCCTCACAGTAAGACACTGTCTGGTTCGATTCTCAGCTAGAGCGTATTCTGCGTGGAGACATGCGTGAATGGGTGTACCTTTGTTGAAGGCTGTGCACCAGGGCTGGTAACTCGGCATGTAAAAATCAACTACCAATCATTAGCGGACCGGAGTTCTGCTGTGGTGACCCTTAACCGGGAAAAGCTGAAAGACGCAACATTTTGTTCGTTTAATCTCTTTTCATGCCCATTATACTTTTCATGTGCTCGTTTTACTCTAAACATGCTCATTTTATTTTAAACATGCTCGTTTTGTAATTCCGAGGTAATTCCAAACCCCTTATATGCTTTTCTGATAATTGTTTTATCAAATAACTTAATTTTAAACATTTTGTTTAATTAATACATTTTTTGTGCCTCTCATTTGCTTTATAATGTGTTCTGTGCCTTTGTAATGCACCATTTTATCTTTTTGATAAAATAAATCATTTGTGCAAGTTTTCATTACTTTTAAATAATTTCTGGCCCTTTTTTGTACTCAATTCACTTAGTTTACCTTCGCTGTTAACTCTGCACCTTGTAGCTTTGAAAAGGAGGCCCTGGAATCCCAGTTCTGACACCATGTAGCTCATCTGGTCAGTATAAAACAGATGAACATCTGTAGGTTCCATTCAAGCAGCTTTGTTGGGTACAAACACATCAGGATTGATGCCTAATAACTTTAACTTAAATAATCTTATAAACTAACTGGCTGTCACACTCATACATGCTTTGGCTGCACTCTTAAAATGGCACTGAAGCTAGCACATCCTTGCAATTTATATGCATGTGCTGTCCTTGAAACACTTCTGAAAGGTACACCACACACACACACACACACACACACACACACACACACACACACACACACACACACACACACACACACACACACACACACACACACACACACACACACACACACACACACACACACACACACACACACACTATTCTACAACTGAGGTCTATATCATATCACTGAAGAGACATTGCAGCGAACGCCTCTTCAACACATACACAGAGAATGCACAAAACCATGAACGCTGACATCAACGATTTCTTTCCCTAGGAAAAAAATTGCTTGCCTCAAAACATAAACACATCATTACAAACATAACAAATTGGGGGGCTTCACCCTCCATAACCCCCCTAACTAAATATACCAACTCCAAGATCGCACTACAATGGGGAAAACGGCAAACTTATAGGGATGACCATGTGATTTCTTTCCCAGGGAAAGAAATTGCTGATGTCAGCATTCACAGTTTTGTGCATTCGCTGTGTATGTCTCCATGAAGAGGCATTCGCTGCAACGCCTCTTCAAGCATTTGATATAGACCCCTACAACTAGGTTTCATGTAATCCACTATTCTGATGTTCCCTCAAACCAAACTTCACATGAGAAAGTTTCAGACATTTTTGAAGTCAGAGTGGCTCCAACTTGCACATCCTCTAGACTTTGTAGTTCCTCTTCTTCCTTGTCTCATACAGGAACTTCTCTGGTGGATTCAGCAGTTGTCTCTGAATCCAGGGATCCTTTTTCATCCCCTCTTCCCTCTCAGGAATTGTTCACAGACACTTCAGACATGGGATGAGGACAACATGTGGCTCCCTAAAACTACAGGGGGTGTGGTTGCCTCGTCAGCAGAAGGAGCACATCAATGTCAAAGAGATGAGAGCTCTTCTGCTGGCTTTTCAGGCTTTTCATCCTCTTTTCTCTGCAGGGCCTCTCAAAGTTTTCACAGATAATACCACAGTCATGTGGCATATCAACAAACAGGGAGAACGAGATCTTATCTTCTTTGCTGGTTGGCACTTCTGGTATGGGATCTTGCTGTCAAGTATCAAGTGACTCTTCAGGCAGTTTATATCCCTTCCAGTCAGAACATTGTGGCAGATACTCTAAGCAGGTGCTTAACTCAATCCCATGAATGGATGCTTCACGGGGAGGTGTTTCTGGACATTACCCACCAGTGGGGTACTCTTCAAGTGAATCTTTTTGCCTCCCCTCTGAACAGACAACTTCCTCTGTTTGTGCCAGAGTCCCAGGTCCTCTGGTGTGTAAAGTGGATGCCCTCTCATTTTCTTGAATGGGGGGTGTTTTTTATGCATTCCCTCCTCTTCTTCTCATTCCGAAAGTCTTGTTCAAGATTCAACAGGATGCTCCCAAAATCTTGTTGGTGATTGCCTTGGGGCCGTGACAGCACGGGATCCCTCTACGTCTGCATCTAGCCAGGAGCAATCATTACATTTTACCTCACAGGATGGATCAAATCATACAAGACAAAGGATCCCTTATCCATTCCCACCTGTCTATGCTTCAACTGACACTGTGGGTGATAGGATTTTGATTCCTTACAGGCACCTTTTTTTCTGAGGACTTGCTGCAAGTTCTGCAGGAGGCCAGGAAAACTACTATTACTTATCCAAATGGAAGATTTTTTCTATTTTGTGTCTCTCTCATAACCTGGACCCACTTACTCTGGATGTTCCTTTGGTTCTCTCTTATTTGTGTGAGTTGCTCAATGCTGGTTTGGCCTATTCTTCTAGTAAGGCCCACTTATCAGCTATCTCTGGTTGTCTGCCTTTTTCTCCTCCTTTACCATCTAGATTTGAGGTTAAACAATTTCTTAAAGGCGTCCTTAATGTTAGACTTCCCCTTGAAGCCTATTCCTCCTCCTGGAATCTTAATTTTGTTTTGGAGAAGTTGACTCAGACTTTTTTTGAGCCTGCTGATTCAATTTCCTTGCTACATTGTTCTTGGAGATTGTTCTTTTCTTAGCTATTACTTCTGCCAGACAGGTGTCTGAGCTGCAGGCTATTATGGCTTGTTCTCCTTTTTTTGTCTTTCATGAAGACAGGTTGTCCTTGTGCACTAACCCTTCTTTTATGCCTAAGGTGGTTAATGATCTATCATTGAATCAGTCCATTAATCTGCCTAATTTTCCCCCTGTCCACAATCTGACACTGAGAGGGTGCTGCATACTTTGGATGTGATAGGCAACTCAGGGTTTATTTGGATAAGACTAAGCCTATTAGAAAATCTGATCAGTTATTTATTTCTTTTCATCTTAGATCTTTGGGACTTGCTGTATCCAAGCAAACTGTTTCTTCTTGGATTTCTAAAGCTATTTCCTTTCTCTACATTTTTCATGGCAAAAGCCTTCCTTCTTCAGTTAAGACTCACCCTACTAGAGCTGTAGCTTCTTTGGGAGCTTTTTTCAAGGGCTTAGATACTAATTCTATTCTTGAGGCAGGAACCTAGGCTTCTGTGCATACCTTTACCAAGCACTACAAGTTAGATGGTATCTCTAGAGCTAGAGCTGGAGCTAAAGCTGGTTTTGCTACTGCCATTCTTCATGGCTTTTAGGGGGCTCTTTTGTGCCTTCCCCATCTCAAGTTTCCTCTTGAGCTTTGGCACTCTCCCATCTGTTAAGACTACTGCAGCAGTGAATGTAAGGACGTAATACAGTTGTGTAAAATCTTACCATAACAGTAGATGTCCTTGCCTTCACTGCTGTAATATTCGCTCCTTCCCTCCACCCGCCCCCTTGTCTTTTGCCTTCCTGGATGTACAGGTTACCTATTGGGTTTCTTGGACTGTGTTCCTACTGAAGTATTCAGTTCCAATTATAGTAGGCCTGAACATCACCTTTCTGCCCTACACTATGCAAAGAGCATTTGACTGATGTTTGGCATACCTTTTAAAAGCAACTAGTAGTCTCTGGTAGACTGGCCAGACAATCTGGCTTCCATGGCAGGGAATCCCACCTGTTAAGAATACTGCAGCAATGAAGGTAAGGACATCTATTGTTATGGGAAGATTTACACAAGCATGCTTTTTGTTCTCAAGGATAACAGTCAAGAAAGGGAAGAAGTCTTATGGTCAAATTAACATAAGGTGCAGGTAACGAGAAAGGCACTGGGTTTGTGAACACAACAAAGAGCAGGGTGGGATATTTTTTTTTAGTCACTTAGCTCTTGTTGAACAGATTGGCACAAACAAAACTCAAAGGCCTAACTAAAAAGCTTTTGGAGCACAGGCAACAATAGTAATTAGCTTATCTTAAAATGGTCAGATTTTTGACATAACCATTAATGCACCAAGGAACATTAGAGTTCTGCTTTTCAGTCATTGCTCATAGTTAATAAGGTTCAGAGTGTCCATAGCAGAATTTTAGGTACCCTTTACCATAAAGAGATAAATTCTTATCTAACGTTTTCAGGTGAGATGCATTTAAAAACTATTCTACTCTGTTAGACTGACTGGAAGGGCAATGCATCTGTCAGTTGTATGAGTAATTGTATTTAAGTCCCATATATTATGCTATTTATATATTAACAAGACAAATTCTGTCACTGGCAAATTAACTGTGCTGCAATGGTCAAGTCCATGTTTTTATTGTACTTTCACAAGCCTTTCCCTTGGTCCAAGTTCAAAGAGCTCTGAGTATCTTGAATCATATAAACTGTAGTAGATAAGCAGGTTTGCTGGAGTTTTTAGTAGTCTTAGGTCAAGTAAGTATCCATACATGAGAGGGACAGCATGGGCTTTTACCTTGCTTAACACTGTAGCCTTAAGATTATAATAAAAGGTTTGTGATTAGCTTGATATATACAGTACACCTGAATTTGAACACAGCACACATTTGCCTATTACCCACTTCTATGGAAGAGTTACATTCAATTCCATCAATAGCAATTCTGATCAGTAGGATGTGTCACATATATTGCTGCCTTTCTTCAAAGTAGTGAAGTCTTAGATTTGGTGTAGGTTATAAAGGAAGGTTATGAGCATGAATTCCCCAAATGTGGACAAGGAAGTACACCACCCTTCTAAAATACCTTGACTTATACCATTTTGAAGGGAGAAGTTTTGACAAGATATCTTGTGCAATGAATATGGATCTAAACCTATTGTAGTAAGCTTTAACAATTCAGGTAGATTATCAGGAAAAAAGAACAGTTGTTTAACTAGTATCACAGGAATAAAGTTTATTTCTTCCTGTGCCTAGAAATTACTATATACACCAATACAACAAATCAGTGTTGTGGTGTACTGTTTGAAGAATAATTCTGCTGTGGATTATCTGGCTATGAACTCAGCTTTACATTTATTATTTATTCCTTTTTAACACTGCGGTGGTGGTGCTGTGGTAGCGTTGTCGCCTCACAGTAAGACGTTGTCCTGTTCGATTCTCAGCTAGAGCGTCTTCTGTGTGGAGACATATGTGAATGGGCATACCTTCGTTAAAGGTTATGCATCAAGGCCGGCAACTCGGCATGTAAAAATCTACTGCCAATCATTAGTGGACTGGAGTTCTGCTGTGGCGACCCCTAACCGGGAAAATCCGAAAGACACAACATTTATTCTTTTAACACCAGTGGTACTAGATGAAAGCTTCTTATAAAATAGTATTTCTGAGTTTACTGCTATGATTTAAAAGTATAATAAATACATAAATGCAGTATTGGCCTAGCCAGAAATTAGCTCCCTAAATATATTAAAAATTAATATTTTTGGCAAGTGATATAGCAAAAATATATAAATCTTTAATTTATTAAAGCAGTCATTATACTTTTTTTCAGACCCCAAAACATACCTCTCAACCTTGAAGCATCAAAAATCTGGACAAGGCCCATGAAAAATAGGTACAAATCTGTACGCTGTTTAACATAAAATTTGCATAAATAATTATGTATCCCTGCCCACTCCAGTGGAATTGTGGGATACCAACTTTTGTGCAAACTGAAGAACAGACAACCAAATTACGGCACCAGAGTCCCCCTGCAGCCATTCCAATGTCCCATTACCTGGCTATTTTGCCCTATTTACCATAAACATTAATGTGGGCATACTGCTTTACTTCTGTAATGATTATTTGGATTTTATTTTTACACTTTAAAGCACAATGCACAAACACCAATAGACATCTGTTAAATAAAGCAATACTGTCTCACAATGAAAATAGACTTGGCATTAAAACTTCTCTGCCCTTGAAACTCACATTCATTAAAATAGCACTGAAACCTAAACCACAACCAAAGAAAATGCATCTGGCCAGTAGATAAAGATTACCTTTGGGTTGTTTTCAAATCACTGGCCCCTTGCACACAAAACAAGAAACATACACGTGCTCTTTGATACACCTTCCTGATTTTTGTAAATTATATTCCTTGTATAATACAGCACACTTGTTAGACAGAGCACATTTTAAATTTACTGTTTGAACATTTTCAGTAGGCAATGAAACGAAATGCATGAAACAGTAATGACAAAACTGCCCAGTTCAGAACATTTCCATCATAAAAGTCTACTTCTACACACAATATACATATAAAAATAGAATGACAGCAGTGTAAGGCATAGGCATCTTGCACAGCTTCTTACACTTATTTTCATTTTAAGTTTTTTTGTCGGGGGACAAAAGGCCAAAAAACAGAGACATATTTTAAACATTGCTTGTATAATTTTGGAAAGTTGCTAGAATAAAATGTTGTGTTGCTACCATGCATTTCACTGGCAAATCTTGAACACAGGATTCTGTGCACTACAGTCAGAGCAACATACCACTATGCCAAATCAGCAGCTTATTTCCCAAAAGATAGGAAGATTGAAACTTGCCCCAAATTAGGTGCAGTTTTAAATACTGATCTTATAAACTTAGAAAATTGCTAGAATAAAAGGTTTTTGTTACCATTTATTTTTTGAAGAATATGAAGTCTGAAATTCAAAGGCCTGTCATTAATCAATAAATTCAACCTTCAGTGATTTGTCACAAACATCCTGAAACCACAGAGTTTATGATGAACAGAACAAAAATTTCACAAGTGGTGGTGGCTAGGGACATTAGGCTCTTTTTACCCTCTACCCAGGTTACAGGGTTTGAGCCTGAGTACCTCTAGCCACCAGGTGTATTATAAAGGACATCCGGTGCATGCAAATGGTTTGTTTTTACGAAGTATTAGGGCTCAGATAAGTAAAGGTATACAAACTATTATGATGTCTTAATTTTGGAAGAAATATTAGTGGCCATTTGAAAGTATTGTTACATAGTGTGACTATAAGTAAAGCTGTAAATTAATCTTTGAGGGTGGTCACTGCAAAAATAGTTCTATACAATAACTCCAAGATCTGATTACAGTATTTGAGTGGTGTGCAGAGATCACAGGTTTTCACATGAAAGTGATCCCCCCCCCCCCCAATCAAGTACCTTTTTTCTATCTTTTTCTTTGCAATGGGCATTGAGCAGGGTGAGGGAGGGCAGTGCAGCTGTACCCAAAATAGCAGCGCAGAGGAACAGAGAACAGCTTAGCATGTCTGTAGAGGCCTGCACAGTCAGGAAGAGGGATTAACCTAAAGATCTATTAACTGGCAACTCTACATTTGGTACAAATTTGAATTTGTCCTAAGCATGCTTGCAAGGTAAGGGAAGCAACTATTGCAGCATCTAATACCTACTGAGGAGACCATTATTATTCTGTATATATGAGAAATGGAGGGCTAGCTTAATTTTCCAATCAGAAAGCTGATTATTACCTGCACAAGTTAAGCTGTTGGTGATAAGCTGGTTTTGGTGAAGAGGGAAAAAGTTTTCAATTTAAACTGCATCAGTGGTCATCACTTCTACTTTAAAGATATGATGTCTAGATTAGCACATTGCAGACATGCTGCATCAAGGTTAGTCAGATTTCATTCATTCATTTATCCTCTCACTGACTCACTCACAGTGTGATTATCCACTTTGAACAAGCTGGATCATATCTGGGATACACCACACACACACACACACACACACACACACACACACACACACACACACACACACACACACACACACACACACACACACACACACCCTTACCTGAGTTCCCGAACTGATGTTAGGATTTCCCTGTTAACGAAATTAGTTAAGTCTCAAATGCACAAACAAGTGCTGTAAAGCTTTCACGGCCAGTCCCAAATGCCAAACAGTGCTGCTGTTATTCAACCAAAATGAGTTAAGTCCCAAATGCATGCTGCTGAACAAATGAGTGCTGTAAAGCTTTCACGGAATCACGGCTGTTATTAAGTCCCAAATGCTAACAGTGCTGTTGATAAACGATTGCCGATTTCCTAGCTGTAAAGCTTTCCCAGCTGTTATTCAACGAGTGCTGTTGCTGTGAAAGCCGATTTCCCGCTCGCTTGCATTTGCAGCTGGAAGCTCAATTCCGACTGGCTGATAGCCCTGATGGAGCTGATGTCATCGCGCATGGGATGATGTCAGCGCCGAAAGCACAAAAGTTCGAAAATAGGAAAAAACATTAAGAAAAAAATCGGAATTGAAGGGGTGCCACTCGGGAATTGTGGCACCCCTTCGTTCGGACCCCAAAACTCGGTAAAAACTGAGTAAATCGGTATGGTTGGGAGGTCTGCCCCAAAATAGTATTACTTGGTCTGAAACAGCCTCTGCACTTATAGCTTAATAACAGTATGAAATTAACTCTCAAAAAACATACATGACTAGTAAACCTGTTGACAAAATTGAGGAAACCTGCCAATCAAACTATGTTACAAGCCTCAACAATGAAAACTATTTTTTTCCAAAATTCTAAGAATTGATTGGAAATTTTTATTTTGTTATATGTATGCTACATATTGGTAGAGACAGAACAGGATATGAGGACTGTCTGGGTTTGCATGGATGGGGAAACAGGAATAAAGAAGGAGAGGCTGTTCTAGAATTCTCTTTAGCAAATGGCTTGATAGTAGCCAAAACATGCTTCAGAAAGACAGACAGTCAGAAGATCACATGCAGGAGTGGCCAACATTCACGTCAGGTAGACTTCCTCCTAGTGAGGAAAGGGCACTGTGGTAGAATCAGTGATTGCAAAGTAATCCCCAGTGAAACAGTTGGCCCACAGCATAAACCACTGGTTGCTAGAATTAGTGCAGGCTGTGTACACAAACCCCATGACTCAAGTACAAACAGTGTTCAGTTTCACAGAGGGGTTCCAAGTGGGAGTGGGTGTGCACCAGGGTTCAGCTCTGAGCCCACTGCTGTTCATACTGGTGATGGACTACATTAGCAAATAGGGTGGAGGGGACAGATCAGCAAAGTTGTATTCAGACAATGTGGCATTACAGGCAGAATCTGAGCAAGAACTTCAGCAAAGAATAGGGGTGTGGAATGCAAAACTGAAGGCACGTGGAATGAAACTAAGTACAGATAAAACAGTGGTGATGGTAGCAAATTGGGAAAATCAGAAGAAGCTGAGAACTGAGATAGAAGGGAAGATAGTGGAACAGGTTAAAAGCTTCAAGTATCTGGGAGGGGTGGTTGACAAGAAGGGAAGTCTGAATGAAGAGGTCAAAGCTAGAATCAGAGGGGCAGCAGCCAACTCTCACAGAGTATCAGGAGTAGAGTATGACAGAAGAATGCCAAAGAAGCTGAAAAGTAAGGTGTACAAAACCGAGGTGCAACCTGTACTACTGTATAGTACAGAAACCTGGGCAATAAAGGCAGAGCAGCAGAGAAAGCTAGAGGTGATGGAAATGAAGTGTCTGAGAAGGGTGGTAGGAATCACACTGTGGGACAGACAAAGAAATGAGAACATAAGAGTAGAAGTCAAAGTAGCTCCAATTACAGAAAAGATCAAAGAGAACAGATTACATTGTTTTGGGCACATGTGCAGAAAAGCAGAAGACAATCTAGTGAAGAAGATTTGGGACAGACAGGAAGAGGGTAAGAGGAAACAATGGCATCCAGCAAAGAGATGAATGGATTGCATGAGTGAAGATCTGTAACAGTCAGGCCTGAGTGTTGAAAAAGGCAGGAGTGTTGCATTGACTCGAGAGAGAGATGGCGACAGGTAACACAACACCCTGACCCCATGCAGAAAAATGGGAAAAAGGGTATTGATAATGATGATGATGATGATATGAAACAGTCTTCTTTCACTACCCCAAAAATGTCCTTCAACTGAGCAAACGTATCCTCCTTCCATCTGTTCCCTGTTTTCTTAGAACTCTTAGAGGCTTTATTCCTAGTCTTTCCGTCTCCTCAAAGTTCATTGAACCTCCAGAGGCATCCCCCTCCATGCACTCCTTATCCTTCCAATCTCCTTTCCCCAGCTAGCACCTCTCACTTAAATATATCCTTAGCATCTTATCAAAATCCATCTATAGCCCCCAAAGTGTTCCATGCACATCACCTTTCTTTCCATCCTCCCACTTCATCTTATCTAATTCTTCCTTTCCCTGTCCCCTTAAATGCTAATCAAAGATTATAGCAGTCATATATTTGTGAAATTCTGGGGATCCTCACCTGCTTGCATTCTTATGTCCTATTAACCGTTCCTTCTCAATTCTGCACAACTTCTTCTCCATATCTACTGCTCTCTCAAATTCCAAGCATCTCCTATAACATTACTCTGTGGACTTATTGAAATATCTCTCCCTAAGTAAATAAAGTGAAACTATAATTCTTCTCAGTGAATATAATAGCATTACCTTTAGAGAGTTATTTTTTCCCTACACAGCCATCTAGCAGACTTCCAATAATACCTTTCCATTGCTCCCAGCAGTAAGCCATTATCTTGAACTGTCTTGTATATCATCAGCTCTAAATACTTCAGTCTTTATAACATGACTTTTCCAGATGAAAACACAATCAAGATTCTCTTCCATACTTTTCAAAATAATCTAGTACCATTGGCAATTGACCTCATATGTCTGTAAACTTCACAAATAAATAAGATTCCATTTACCTTTCATCATCTTCATTCTATCTCATCTGAATCCTTACTCTGTGCATTAAATATTTCATAACCAAAAGTTTTAGTTTCTTTTTCCACTTTCCCAGGCTGATATAGAAATTAGTAATTTATGTTCAGTACTCTATATCTTTAACAAATATTGAATTTAAATTCAACTTCAATTTTATTAAAGTTCTTACCATGTAAGCTGTTTTCATAAAAGTAATTGCAGTTAACAAAATAACAACAAAACACATAGAAAGATCAGACAATAAATACAAAAAGAAAAAAATAAATAAAGAGATGATAAATGGGAAATAAAATGAAATTCAAAACTAACCATAAATCAAAGTTAAGGGTACAGAGTTTGAAGTCCCTCTTGTATGTAGATCTCAAAGTGCACTGATATGTGTTACATTTTAGCATGCCTAGTCACCAAAGACGTGTTATTTTAAGGCAGATCACAAATATATGTATTTTATGCCACAGTAGATGCTCTGCAGAAGTTTGCATATCTTCTGTAAAATATGTTGAATGGACTACTTACTTGTCCATATAAATCCTTATAATAACAGCTAAACACTATCCTAATCTCACTATTTGTCCATATAAATCCTGATAATAACAGCTAAACACTATCCCAATCTCACTATTTGTCCATATAAATCCTGATAATAACAGCTAAACACTATCCTAATCTCACTATTTGTCCATATAAATCCTGATAATAACAGCTAAACACTATCCTAATCTCACTATTTGTCCATATAAATCCTCATAATAACAGCTAAACACTATCCTAATCTCACTATTTGCCCATATAAATCCTCATAATAACAGCTAAACACTATCCTAATCTCACTATTTGTCCATATAAATCCTCATAATAACAGCTAAACACTATCCTAATCTCATTATTTGTCCATATAAATCCTCATAATAACAGCTAAACACTGTCCTAATCTCACTATTTGACTTAAACTCTTTCCCACTGCTGTACTTTACTTTGTCCACCCAGACCTTCTTCCACTGATTTTTGATTTTCTAGTCCAGGATTTACATCTCCCCTTCCCCCTTAATCCCCCACATTACTCCTCTTCTTGCCAACTTTACAGTAATTTGCTTCTCCTCTTTATGCTTAAACTATCCTTTTATTTTCTCCTCCCCTTCTTTGAACAAATGGAAAGCAAAATCCCAGTTATCAAATAAACATATTTATCAGTGGGCTTCATCCAATCCGTCATAAATATCACTTTAATATGAGCTTAACTCTGCAAAATATAGAAACATGAAATAACATGTCTTCAGGTACCAGTCTTACCAGTCAAAATTGCACAAGTAAAGGTTCAGTCACTTCACACTCCATCTTCTTTGTCCTTCTCTTTCACTTTTACCTTCAAGAAAAAAGTCATAAGCCACCCTGCAC